>NW_005842060.1:1552580-1566999 GCF_000455745.1 Alligator sinensis | reverse complement strand
GAGTGAAAATGGATGGTTGCCCCTGGCTTTATTGCCAGTGCATAAAGTGGGAGTAGGGAGAAAAGAATGTATAAGCTTTCATACTAAAAGGCCTATGGGAATTGCTTTTCCCATCAAAAGTCCTCCTAACTTCCCAGGATTACAAAACCCCCAAGCAGGATGGGAAAGGATGGGGAGAATGATGTATTCCTGTACTACATAATTCCTTTTTACCAGTAAGTCAAGCTGCCCAGGAGGTGAGAAAGAAGCATACAGCAGCATCTTAAGGAAGGATGGTGCATGAGCTCTCCCTATGCTATGGAGAACTCAGAGTAGGATGATTCTGCCTTATGGCTAGGGACAGACATTACACATAAACCGGTTTAAGTGATCAGAAACTGGTTTAAACCTGTAACAAAATATAAGTTCAGTGCACATAAACCAGTTTCAAATGGCTGAAACTGGTTTAAGATAAACCTGGTTGGATGTAGTATCAGACTTCACTGATTTAGGTCAAACCGGGTTATGGAACTTCTATTCCAGATCCTTCCTGGTTCAAGTTAACTCACAGTCCCCCAGCATCTCATGATGCTTTGCAGTTCTGGGCTATGCTGTCTGCTCCAGTGGAGCAGGGACCGCCTTGCCCCCCTGCTTCTTACACTGCTTCCTGCCTGCATCCCTCAATCCATAGGGATGGAGAGGGGGCAGGGGAAAAGGCCCCCATGCCCCTTTAGCCAGGGTCTACACAGCATGTGGGGGGAGGAAGAGCCCATGTGGTGGGGGCTTTTTGACCCTTAGCATCCGTCTCCCCTCCCAGCTGCTGATTGCTTCAGCTGCTGCCACATGAAGGAGGGAGAAGGAGTCTTCTTAGCAGGGTGCCTGCCTTTGCAGCCCAGCATGGGGGCACTGAGAAGATCTGACCTTGAGGGACTTCCCCCCACCCCAGCCAGGGCAGCCCCAGGGACCTGAGGAGAATTCTTCTTCCCTTCCCAAACCCCAGAGCTGCTTGCCTTAGCTCCTGAAAGTATTAGGCAGCTTCAGGGAGCAGAGGGAAATTCTCCTGCTCCTCCGCAGCCAGTTTTGCCTCAGCTGCTGTGACTGAGGCAAAACTAGTGCAGGGGAGTGGAAGAATTTCCCTCCACTCCTTGAGGTTGCCCCGGGCTATCCCTGAGACTGGCAGCAGCTCAAGCAAGCACCTGTGGGGTTTGGGAGGGGAAGAATTCCTCTCAGCTCCCTGGGGCTGCCCTGGGCTGGGGTGAGGGGTAGCCCCCAAGGCAGGGGCTCCCTGGTACCCCCATGCTGGGCTGTACGGGCAGACACTTGGCCAGGAGGACTTCTCCCTCCCACCTGTAGCAGTGTCTGCAGCAATCAGCAGCTGGGAAGGGGGAGAGGGAGAATTCCCCTCAGCTCCTCTGGCTGCTTGGGCTGAGGAACCCAGGCTGGGGGAAACCTCCTGAGAAGGAGGCTTCCCCACTGTAGGCCAGTACCCAGACAGGGGGCTCCTCAACCCCCAACAGCAGGGGCTTGGGGACACTTGGCTGAGCTGGCAGTAGCCATCAGTTTGGGAGATGTGCTGCAACACCTCCTGCCACCTGGCCTGGGTCAGTGCAGGCCTCCCCTGCCTTTCCCAATTCAAAACTGAATGTCAGTTCTGTTGGTTATCAGTTCAACCTACACAGCTTAGAGGAAGGTGCCTCTATTTAATTGATTCTGCCTCAGGCTTTTTGACCATCTATACTTAGCATTAATGTGAGAAAATGTACATGTAAGGATTAAAAATTCCTGCCCTATAATTACAGAAATGGATTGCTTCAGTACACACACACTGTTCCAGGAGGGGCATTTGTTATAACTCAATGCTGAGAGTAGAGCATCTCTCATTTTTGAGCTGGGGAAGAAGCAAGATTTTCCTGAAATGTGAAAAAAGGGAAAAACCAACAAGGCATTATTCTCCAAGTTCAAGGTTAGTGTCAACCCAAAGATGCTTTTTTCCACAGTATTCTTCTAGGCATGGCATGAATTTAAAAACTTTTTGATGTATAGGTTTTCTCTCTATTTTATAATGTGACAATAAATCCTTTTTGTTTAAGCTAAACACAATTGGTGACTTGATTCTTAAATCCAAAGTAATTTCTAGCTCACAATTTAAAGCAAATCAAACTTTGACTTTGGAGGGAAGTAGAGTGTTGTGAAGGTTGCTGTTTGTGTCCTAGAGGCAAGGACCTCTGAAAGATAGCTATAGAAGCATCTAACACAGACACAGGCCCATTATGAAGAATAAAAATACAAAAATATACCCATCCAGGTTTCATGTCTTTTTGCACCATACCAACCATACATACACACATCTGGAGTAGACAGAGGAAATGAACAGAGCGTCTCTGTCTCTGTCATGTGAGCAGGAACATGAAAGGGAAAATAATCAGAATAAGAATCAGGTAGATGGGAAGTTCTGAATGTCATAGCTAAATCATCCTACTGTAAATTCAAATACTGGGTAAAAACTTCAAAGAAGGCTGAACTCTCCAATCTACCAAAGGGTTTAGGCACCTAAAGGGAGATTAATATGTAATTTAGGCCCCAGGAACCCAAACACTATAATCCATGAACCCCACCAAATGCCACAGGCACCTAGAAGTGTTTTTTTGGGGAGGAGGGGGGGGGGCAGAGGGTATTTTTCTCTCTCTGTTTTTTGTTTTGTTTTGTTTTTTGGTTTTTTGGTTTTTTTACAGTAAAGGTCCCTAGTTGCTTATAGCTGTACTCCTTGGCAGGCCCAGAGTTACTGCTATGTTGGCAACACTGCATGGCTCAGTGCCTATCTCTTGTTTAAGCCACAATGGAATCCACAAACAAACAGTTACGCCATCTGAGTCCCCTAAAGGGCCCAGTCTTATAGGTGTGCTCTGAAAATGCTTAACATGGGATAAAAGCAATGAAAGCATGAAGTTTAGCATGAAACACAGCAATCACAGACACTTTCTTTCAAAAATATGGATGCGGAAGGAAGTAGTGCTGCCCACCTTCTACATAACAGCTTAGAGGCGAGGGTACTAACTTATGCAAGGGTGAAACGCAGGCTTAATGCCTTCTTCAGCTTACCAGGTTTAAAACCTACATCCTACAGGAAACAGTTCAAGCCACTAAGCTATAGACCAGTCAGAGGTGGCATATGCTCCTCTGGGCCGCTGAAGCTATGCTGCCAAGCAGAAAGAAATTCAAGATGTCTGTGACTGTTTCTGTGCGTCATGTGAATCATTCTATAAAATACATCCCTCAGTCCCAATGTCAAATAGCAGTGAAACTTGTTTATTCCTAATTCTGAAGAGAGCAGTTGAACACAGGCAAGCAAGTAAGTTCAAGAAGCCTCTGACTGAAAAAAAAATACTTGCTCCTTCTTGAGATAGGATTTATAAAGTCATTTGGGAAGGAGCT
Source organism: Alligator sinensis (assembly GCF_000455745.1). NCBI lineage: Eukaryota > Metazoa > Chordata > Crocodylia > Alligatoridae > Alligator > Alligator sinensis. Next base: position 1,563,588 of record NW_005842060.1, on the reverse strand, counting down.
TGGAAGAATGATTTGCTGCTCACTGGAAACTGTCATGACTGTAGATGGGGTCCTGCCATCCTGCTTAGCTTCCTATGCATTCAGTAATTAAGGACACTTATGAAAGTACACCTCCATCCTCCCCTGTGACAGCTTTGCTACACACAAATGTGTAGACACTCTCCATGTTGCCCTGTTTCTATTTACAAACTTCACTTAATGGAATGTGGTCAGTGTAATTTAGGAAGATGTAAGTACCCCACTAAAATAAATTAGTAGTTGTGGATGATGCATATGAAGCTACATTTGCTTTAATTTTTTTTTTTTTGGCATCCTGAAAGCAGAACTGCTGCTTTCCATGAAAAAAAGGAAGAATAAAGGATTATAGAGGAGTGCAGGGATGGCTAGAGAGTAATGAAGGATGAGAGCAGAGGAGGAGAGATGAAAATGAATTAATAAAGATCTGTCAGGTATCCAGGTTGTAGCCATATAGGTCTAGAGGCAAAAGGAATCAGAACTCATGGTAGAGGTGATATCTTCTATTAAACCAGCTAGACTTTTGCAAAAAAAATCAACCTTCAACTCTCCTATGAAATATGAACTTTCATGTCTATCCAGGAGAACTTTTACAATCTTTTCTCCTATGCCTGAAGAAGTGTGCTTGTGCCCACAAGCTTGTAATTAAAGGAATGTTTTTTTTGCAAAAATCTAGTTGATCTAATAAAATATATCACTTCTACCATGAATTCTCAATAATGATCTGGCAGTCTGGAAAAGGTGTTTTAAAAAGATGAGCAATAAATCGGTGAAGAGTTCAAAGTATAGGAAAAATGTGTCCTCAATTCCTGAAATACAAGAAATTAAATAATTTTGGGTAGTCCATACAAAAGTTTGTGCAAGAGCAACTATTGAATGGAATCTGTGCTGGCAACAGTAGGAGGAGATTAAAAGTAATTGTTATGCAGTCAGCGTGGGAGAAAGCAAAGGCATGAAAAAGGCTTTGTTTTAGCAGACAACTGAAATTGCAATAAATACAGGTACTCTGATAGATGGGAAGAGACAGAATTAGAATAAAGATGGACATAATTGTATTAATACAAAAAGATACTGGTTAAATCTGCAAGTCCTCTGCATGATCCTGTTGGCTAAGCACAGACCGTCCAAAAGCCTGAGGCTAAATCGAGTCAATCTTCATAAATTAGTCTAAGCTGCATAGATTGAACCAATTAGCAGATGGAACAGACGTTCACTTTTGATTCCAGAAATGTGGCCACATGCCTGCAGTAGCTCATGCCAGAAGCTGGTGGGTGCTAAAGCCCATCTCCTTGCTCTGCTGGAGAAGACAGCTTGAATTTGGAGGGGATCTGGGATAGAAATTCAATAAACTGATTTAACCTAAATCAGTTAAGTCTGATACTACATCCATCCAGATTTGTCTTCAACCAGTTTAGATCATTCTGAAAGTGATTTATGTGTACTAAACTTCTGGGCTAGGGACAGAAGTTACACATACACCAATTTAAGTCATCAGAAACCAGTTTAAACCTGTAACAGAGCAGAAGTTCAGTGTACATAAACTCATTTTAAAATGGCTGAAACTGGTTTAAGATAAACCTGGTTGAATGTAGTATAAGATTTAATTGATTTGAGTCAAATGGGTTTATGAAACTTCTGTCCCAGACCTCTTCCTGATTCAAGTTAAATCATAGTCCCCCAGCATGCTTTCCAGCCCTGGGCTGTGCTGTCTGCTTCACAAGAGAAGGGGTGGGGGAGGGGGGTGGAGAAATGGCAGGGACTGCCCACTCCCCCAAGCAAACCCTGGCTGGGGTCTAGGGCCAGGGAAGGGAGTTAAACACCCATTCCCCTGCTCAAACTTACTGCTGGCCTCGACTGTGGCCAGCAGTCACCTGGAAGCATCAAAATATAATAAAAAATAAACGTGTATCCAGTTGTTTCTCAGTTTAATTTCTGCAGCTTAGACTAACCTCCAAAGACTGAATCAATTCAGCCTCGGGCTTTTTGACTATCTGTATGTAGGCCTGTGGCGTTACAAATTTGAACCGGTTTCCAGTCACTTATACCGGTTTATGTGTAATTTCTGTCCCTAGCCTCAGTGATGCAAGTGTGGCAAATCCTGTCCAGCTTCATTCAAAGTCAGGCTGATTTAGCTACCTTTTATTATTTACTAAAGAACTGTGCAGACTTCAGTTGGAACACAACAGCTGCTGCATACTCCTGAGCAGCAATTCTCCCTTCCCGGTTAAAGCACCTAGTTTGTCCATAACCTTGCAAACCAGGGACAGACAGAGCACAGAAATATTTCTGATGAAGGAACAAGATGTTTCTGACGTATATGTCTGGAAGCGGTGTATGTAAATTTGCTGTTTTGGTTGCTGCTCTTTCTCAATACTCAGTAGGATACAAGATTTAGATCAACCAATTAAAGGAAGTTACCGTAGAGCCAAAACTTAAGGCAGGCTTCCACTAAAAGAATAAGTATAAAGGTGATTGGAATATCATCTTCCCAGAAATGAGAGCAAAACCCACAGAAACTTGAACAAAATACATACCAATTACCCCTAGACAGCACACATTTTATAATAGCAATATAGCTTGATATACATTTCATAAGATAATTATTCAACCCCCAAGAGATAGGGGCAATTTAGCTGTAGTTTGAATTTTGTAATATTAAAGAGGCATGATTATCCCATGCTAATCTACACTCATTTATGTATTATAATCTCATTTTTGTGTAGCCCCAACAAATGGTAATTACAAAATGCCATTAACATGAAAATTGAAAATGTATCATCATAAAACAGAAGCAGATAAAAATATATAGAAACACAGGGCTGATAGCAGAGGGTATTGAATTAAAATCTAACAATGCTGGCCAACATTTCTAGAGACTGTAAATTATTCATCTGTAATCTGTGTGGCATGACAAATATAGGGGCTCAAGTGCTTCTTCCCCCTAGCACCTCAAATGTTCTCTTTGAGAGGTCAGCATTTAGAAGAGAAGTGGTTAAATATCCCTGCCCCTTTATTTGATAATGTAGCAGATATGCAGAGTCAGATCCTTTCACTGTTTACCACTCCAAAGCAACATTTAAAAAACCATCAATAGGTCAAACATTATCTAGAATGGCAGGGTAGATTTGCACATTATAGATTAACCAAAGTCTTTGTATATTTTGGTAGAGAAATTTGAAAACAAGAGGCAGAATGGGGGAGGGAGGGAAGAAAGAGGCTGTTCCTATGGGTTTATCACTTGCATATTTCTCTCTCCCAGTACTGCTCTCCCTCCCCTCTCCCCCTCCCTTCTGTTTTTCTATTCAAATTTCTCTATCCTTCTCATACCCACCTTTGTGCACATCCTCTCACAGCATCTGATGATGTGAACTTCAGTCCACAAAGCTTGCCCTACATATAATCTACACTGGTTAGCCTATAAGGTGCAAATCTACTCTGCCTTGTACTAAACTTCAGACTAACACTTCAGACTAACAACCTCTCTCAAACATTATCTACAAAGTTTACACTGAGCAGATATTTTAGCTGCTCTTCTCAACCAACAGATTTTCTAATCAACTGGGATACAATCCAACATCTAAAGAACTCACCTAGGAAAAGGGAAATTTCCATTTGAACTAAAGCATGAAAGCCATCACAGAACCACCTCAGCTTCTTCTCTGTGGTTAATTATGAATTCAGATAAAAAGACATGAGGAAAACTGCCTGACATGAATGCTGTTTCTTTGTCCAGCAAGTCAGTTATGTACCGGTAAGTAACCAGGGCACCAGCCTGGGTCACTCAGAGGGTGTGCAAGAATGGCAGTCACTGCTGCTGACAGCCCAGCTACCCTAGGTGCCAGCTGGCCCAGCTGCTACCACCACTGCAACCACAGCCACCCAGGGCACAGACCCTAGTTGTTAAACCACCGCAACAAGTTGCTGTGTAAGAGGACTAAGCTTCTTTGCCTCTTATGGCATCTGTGGCCTTGCCTGGATTAAATTTAGAGAAAGGTAGTTTGTTCAACCTTAGCATTCAGTGAGATAACCTTCATTATCTTTGACTCCTGGTCAGAATCCATGTCAAGTATGCAACTGACGTGTCAGATCTTATGTTCATGTTCCAATCTAGTCCCTATTCCTCATATTCAGAAAGAAAATTATAACCTTTGAATACAAAACCAAACCTTCATGACATCAAATTCTGCCAGTTTTATTTCTGCCTACTAAATGACCTGATGCATTTGATAGGACTGTTGTTCATGGTCACTCTATCACGGACACAGCCATTCTCCATAATTCACCAGAAGCAACATATACTTGAGGAAATCTCAGCAGACCAAAGATATATTTCTTGATCCATTCCTACTTAGTGAAAATGTAGGAGAGTCAGCTGAATAAAAACAATGATTGACAAATATAAAGATAACTGACTGATGACTAGCTCCACTTCTGTCATAAGTATTGCAAAAGAGATGTGACTCAGAGCTGAAATGGACAAACATATAGTTTGCATTAATGGTTACTGTCAGTTCCAATTTTTAGACATTTATATATTTGAATTTCAAATCTGAGACATTCAGAATGGCCAGTATGAATGAACTATATAAGTTTTTTTTAAATAGAAAGTGATAATATACATGCCAAAGAAATATGGTTTATTTTCTTGTGCAATTCACAGTTTAGGGCTTTAAGAGAAAAAAAAATAGTGTAAGGCATAAGAAGTCCAGCAGAGGGCAAGATGCATGGTGAGAGGGCTAGAGCACCTGACTTCTGAGGAGAGGCCAAGGAAATGGCTTATTTAGTCTGGAGAAGAGAAGACTGGGGGGGAATTTAATAGCAGCCTTCAACTACCTGAAGGGCGGTTCCAAAGAGGATGGAGCTAGAGTGTTTTCAGTGGTGGCGGATGACAGAACAAGGAACAATGGTTTCAAGTAGTAGCAAGGGAAGTTTAGGTTAGATACTAGAAAATACTCTCTCACCAGGAGGGTAGTAAAGCACTGGAACAGGCTACCCAGAGAGGTGGTGGAATCTCCACCCTTGGAGATTTTGAAGACTTGGCTAGACAAAGCCTTGCCTGGGATGATGTAGTTGGGGCTGGTCTTGCTTTGAGCAGGGGGTTGGACTTGATGACTGCCTGGACTAGGGACAGAAGTTACACACAAACCAATTTAAGTCATCAGAAACTGGTTTAAACCTCTAACAGAACAGATGTTCAATGCATGTAACCAGTTTCAAAATAGCTGAAACTGGTTTAAGATAAACCTGTTTGAATATAGTAGCAGACTTAATTGATTTAGGTCAAACCGGTGTATGAAACTTCTGTCCCAGACCCCTTCCTGGTTTCAAGTTAAATCAGACTCTCCCATGCTTTGCAGTCCTGGGCTTGGCTGTGCTGTCTGCTCCAGAGAGCAGGGCTGGCCCTGCTTCTCTGATCCCTAGACAGAGAAATAACAGCTGGCTCACTGACCTCACTGGCTGACTCACTGTCATCCCAGCGGCAAACCCCAGGTAGGATCTGGGGCCAGGGCAGGGGGTTAAACTCACCTTCTCTCAAGTATAGAGCTGCCCTGCCTTACTGACTTACTTAATGCTGGCTGCAACTGTGGACTACAAATCCCAGAGGCACCAGGAAGCTGGAAGAGGTAGCAATGATGAGCAACCCTGCAGAGTCCTTCTGGTGTGATTGTGGGCTGCAAATCCCAGACACCTCTGGGGCAGCAGGAAGAGGAAGTGAACACATAGCACATGCTGGGTATGTGCCAGAGAGCTGTGATGTAGCACTCCCCTCCCCGCCCTCCCCTACCCCAGCTTCTGGCTTGAGCCATTGCAGGCAAGTGGTTGCATTACCTGAATCAAAAATTAATGTCTGTTCATTTGCTTATTGGTTCAATCTTTGCAGCTTAGACTAACCTGCCAAGACTGAATCAATTCAGCCTTGTGCTTTTTGATTATCTGTACTTAGCCCTGAGGTCTCTTCCAACTCTAATTTTCTATGGTTCTATGATAAGTCCTCCCCATTCTTTAACTGATACTGTTCATTAGGTGATATAGGGTGCATCTACACAAGATGCTTTAAGGTGCATTAGCTTAAAATTAAGGTGCATTAGGGTGCATGCCTACACACGTGCACCCTTAATACTCTTTAAAAATGGTGAATTTAGGCTACTCATACCTAAATTTGATACCTGCAAATGCAGGTATCATATTTAGGCACAAACAGTTAAAGCACATTAACGAACATGTAGACACATTAATTTAAAGCACATTAACACTGTATGTGCGGACTGACGTGGGACTAGCTTTAGTCCCACGTCAGTCCACACACAGCATTAACACGCTTTAATGCCTGCACATGTAGATGCCTGCCTTAACCGACTTATGCACATTAAGCTCATGCGCATTAAATTTAGGCGCACTTAAATGCATGTGTAGACACACCCATAGCCATCTGACAGGGTCATTCTATTATGAAAGATGTCCCACAAGAAGTGAAAAGTCACAGAAGCATTCACAGAAATTTGTCTTAGGCAACTAATACTCATGTCTGCATCAGCTCTCTCTCAGTTTACCAGCACTCATATTTGTCAGTCCTTCATGTAACAGAAAACAAGACCTTTTAAAATATCATCTCGGTATCCTAGCAGAAGCCTCCAAATGTGACCTAAGATATAACATTCAAATCCAGATATCACACACTCTACTTCAAGTGTATATGTGACTCACTATAGAAAGCAGAGATAGTCAGACAGTCTTAGGAAGAAAAAGGGCAGAAGACAAGAAGGAAAATTCATTGAGAAAAAGCTTACAGAATCTTCCCCAAGCTAAAACAAAAAAGGACATATTCAATTTAATTATTTTATAATGTGTTCAGCAGTTAAGAACAAGTAGGTATCCACTAGAAGTATTTATCCACAATCATTGGCCATATAAGGTTGGGTATTTTGACTGGGGTCTAGTGATGCACCTGGCCTTTCTTAGAACCCAGTGGTTCCGAACTATTCTGCTCAGGGTCACACCAAGGTCAGGAAGGATTTGAAATGGACTGGGGCAAGGGGGGGGGGGGGGGTTGCCTTCCTCTGTAGCAGGGTCCATTTACTAGGATATTCTGAGCATAAATTAACTTCTTCCCTGTTGTTCCCTTTGTACCTTTGGGATGGTACAGGACATTCTTTCTGCTCTCGGTGTTATGCCTTGTATGGATATACCAGGGTTTGAAGGGGCAATTTTAAGGAAACCTTTGGTTAACAATTGCCTGAGAATGCAGGAGACTGGACCAATAGCCTTCATTCATATGCTCAATTTACCTGCTATTTTCAATAGACTCTTTGTTATACTATATCTTGAAAAATTACTCTCTTGTTTTGAGTAAATTCCCTGCACTTACAGATTGCGTTCCCTCTCTTCTGGTCCCCCAGGAGCCTGCCTGTCCTTTCTTTAACAGTTCATGGCTGAGCAATTCTCATTTTCTATTGAATAAGCTAAATTAGACTCCTAATTTAGTTTTTCAATAGAAAGTGAGAATTGAAAGTGGTTGTTGAGCCATGAAGTGTTGCAAAAAGGACTCCCCATTCAATGTTCAGGCACAAAAAGAGAGTGAGCAAAGGCAGTCTGAGAAGAATAGAGTATTCAGCCTACATTCTTTCTTCCACATAGGCTATTCTCTCTCAAACACTTCCTGAATGTAGAAATCTTTAGGTTCCTACAGCACATATTGAGAAACTATTGATCATAACATCCCTTCTATCACATTTATTTATGATAACAAAGTTCAACATGAATACCATGGCCAGCTTAAATAATTAACATTCTATTTTCGTAGATGCAACTTAAAACACCCGCTTTTTTATATTTTGTTATCTAATTCTTGCCTCACTAGACAACTCTGGTTGTTTTTTCTCCTCTCAGTTTTGGACTATTGTTCCTTCATGCCTTAGTATCAAACAAATCTTATCCATACCTCCTGACAGTTTAAAGGCTGAAGCCAGTACTGGTATTTCTTATAATGACAGAAAACAGCCTTGCAGCTGGATCTTCTAGCATTGTGGTGTTTTAAGATTTTGTTTTATGAGTCTGTCTACACCATATGAACAAAGATTAATCTGTTTAATGCATGCAACTTGCTTCCAAATGCACAACTTGACCAAAGGAATTAATTTGATACTGAAATAATCTCCAAGTTCTAATTTAGTTGGTCTTTAGCCTGTTAATGATAATAAGCTTTGGCTTTTGCATGAGTCTCTTCCTTTCTGTCTATTACTCTTTCTACCACTACAAGTTTAATAATGCTGGGACTACAGGTACCAAGGTATGGGTGTGTATAGACAAAACAGGGGCCCTAAATTGAAGTGGTGGGTTTTTAAAAACACTGCCTCAATTTAGGGCCCTTTAACCCCCAGTGTCATGCACACACCAAAACTTCCCTGCCTCTCCAGTGGCAGGGAGGGGAGGGTGATCTGCTGGCAAGTAGAGCAGTCCCTGGGCTGCAGGGGCGGGGGGGTGACTTCTGCTTCCCTCTGTGGCAATGGCGGGCCCCACCCCAGGTGGCATCAGCCCACAGGCACCCAGCTCAGGCTGTCCTGGGGGACACCACAGCCATGGAGGGAAGTATTGGACCCCCGCGCAGCTCAGGCAGGCAGGCTCCAGGGGAAAAAAAAAAAAATATCAGGCTCACCACTTTTCTTGGGTGGAGCCTCCCTTCCCGGGCTGCTGCCAGGCTGCCTGCAGGGCTTCCTGCAGAGCCTCTGAGCTGCACAGAGCCCAGTGCTTTGCTCCACGGCTGTAGGACAGCAAACTAAAACTCCTCCTCAGAGTTTTAGTGTGCTGTGCCCCAAGTCATTTAAGCCACATTACACTGCCAAATTTGCTACAGTGGCTGCAATTACTGCATGATATGCTGCTGACACGTGCAAACACCAACACTATTAAAGCAGTGCAAAAGTGTTTAACCCACTTTAAAGTGTCATGCACACATGCCCCTCATTTCGTCTACACACGGCCTATGGGCGCATCTTAACATTAGGTGTTATATGAGGCTGCTGTTAGGACCTTCACTGAAAGTTTCTCCATTCAAGAACAGCTAGTCTTACATTTTCTTTGCTTTTTGCAACTTTTTTTTTATAATAGCATCTTAGCAATCTTAACTGCTGACTCAACTTTGCTATTTGGTCTGGTGATGATGTAACACAACTGAACTCCCTTTCCCAGGTAAAATTGCACAAACTCATTGAAAGTAAATTGAAACTACACAGTATGAGATCCCAAGCCTTCTGAAATGTTTCATCGCTTTTTCTAGGTTGGCGACTACAGTAGTGTCTGACACTTCATTTAGTTCCTGGAAGTGTGAATAGTAGTCTATAGAACTAAGGTAATATGAGTGGTTTGCAGAAAAAAGGCCCTTTCTTCTTTTGCTCTAAGGACTTTTGGGAATGCAGTACATTTTCATTGTCTTTTTTTTTTTGGCTGCTTATCCTGCATTACACCACATGTAGCCCAATTACTCACCAATAACCTTGGCCAAGTTTAGACAATATACAGCATCTCAAGCTTTGTAGCTACCAGCTTCTATCCCCAAATAGATGTGATATATTCTTGAGAAAATTTATGTTCTCTAGATCCTGAACATTATGATTCAGTTGTCATTATACATGATGCTACTTGATATTTTCAGCTCCAGTCATTTTGGATTACATAGGTGAGGTTTATTTGGTGTCTGCTCATCTTGACAAAACAATGGCTGTGAACACCTGTGAAACTGTACCTTGAGTTGCTTTCTTTCTGATTCTTTTCAGTCCCTGGCTTGAAAGGGACATAGAATTAGCTTGGCTGACCTTTTTAGGTCCTTCTGCATTTTCTGTATTTTAACTGGATTGCTGACCTGCTCAGGTTCAGTTGCTGTATTTTCACATTTCAAGACTACTCTGGGAAGAAGTCAGCTATGTACAGGGTAACCATATTATTTTAAAGAAAATCTGGGACATTGCCTCCCCCCACCTCCTTAAAGACCTCTTTGAGACCACCATTGTTTTCGCAAAAATGGGCAGTCAGGGGTCAGCAACCTATGGCCTACGAAGCTTTGGATTTGGCCACAGAGAGGTGGCTTCAGCAGCATTCAGTGTTGAGGGGGTCTGCCAGTCAGGCAGCAGGGGCTTTGGCAGAGGGCGAACTCTGTCTGTGCCATAATGCAGATGGGCAGAGAGCCTTTGATGGAGAGAGCCCTAAGCACATCATGACACAAACAGGTAGCAGGGGCTTTAGGGGTGTGGGAGCTCTGCAGTGCAGTCAGGTGCTGGGGTGGGGGTGGTAGAGGGAGGAAAGGTTTCTGCCCATGTCATGCCACACCTGGGCAGCAAGGAGAAATTGCAGAGGCAGCCAGGTCCTCAGACCTCAGCTGGGTCATTCTGGCCTGCTGCCAGAAAAAAACATTGCTGGCTCCTGGCCTACTGAAATGTTTCCCTGCCTTTGAAAAAGCTACTTGAATGTTTTTGTGAACGCTATTGTACAATATCCCATTTCAATTGGGGCATATGCATAAATGCTCCGATAGTGAGTCACCAACTACCAGGTGTCCTTTTTGGTAGAAGTATGTCCCAAATCCCATTTTATGGGCATCATATTGTATGGTTGCTTGTTCATTTATATAGTACCGCAGGGTGGGGTCATTTGCACCAGCTCTTTGGTACAAGCAAAGCCTACAACATGTCCTTACTATATCCTTTGTAGGGTTATTGCCTCAGGTGTTCATATGTATCTGAGAGTATGGAAGAAATGTTGTCAGACAGTTTACAAATATTAATGGTCTAATAAAAGATATTGGATTTCCAAAGAACTTTAGACATTCAATTTCCAAAAAACTTTGTCTGTCTATGCCCTTAGATCAACACAGTTACAATTTACACTCCTGAAACATGAAAGATACTGCATTTTGCCATTCGAAATGGAAACTATACAACATGAAAAAGAAAGAAACCAGACTCAACAGCCGGATGTTTTACTACTCCATCCAGGAAGAGCG
>NW_005842060.1:1550387-1552549 GCF_000455745.1 Alligator sinensis | reverse complement strand
CAAAGGGTGTTTGTGCCCGAAAGCTTGCTAAGCAGAATTTTTCCAACTGCTTGAGTTGGTCTAATAAAAGATATCAGATTTCCAAAGAACCTTGTCTGCCAATCGTCTCTGAATTAATTTGATCTCTTTAAATGTAAATAGCTGCTATATTGCTCTTAGCTTTTTAGGGTCAGCCTGTAGCTCTTGGGAAGTCAGCAAACGTCCTGTGTATTGTACTGAGGTCCCATTTTTATTTGAATTTTATTTCAATTTATATTTGCTTCTTTTTTGAGCAGATATACAAGGCTGTGGAAGTATTCTACCAGTTTCCACCATTCTGTCTCTGTATCTATGTACCAGGCCAGTATCAACTCTGACCTGGAAGCCCAGGAGTCGTGTTAGTACATTTTGCTGGTGGTATTTAGATTCTTCAGCTCCATGTTTGATCCTAAACAGCACTCTCAATAATCTCTCTCTCTCTGCTGGTAAGGTAGCTGCCTGCCTTATTCAGTAGCATTTGCCAACGTCTGTCTTTGGCAAAGAGAATATATTTGCCAAGTCAGGTAATAGGTCTTTAACTGTGGACGTTAGGGAGTGAGCACTTTTTAGTGCTTTATTAAGTATGATGCAAATGAGCAGCTTGTCTGGTATCTCAATGGCTACCATGCTTTTTATCCAACTTTTGGACTCTGTACATTTAGTAATGTTGCCGTCTTTTTCCATTTGCTTTATTGATTTCACTTTTTCCCCCTTAATGCTATGGGTATTCTGAAAGGCAGGTGCTGAACTGTTTAATCTATTTGCAGGTGTGCCATGCTTGAAAGACATTCCAGTCCTTCGATCTGTCACAGTATTTTTTTTAGCAGCTTCACTGCAGGGATTTCACAGCAACTCGTCTCTTCTGGATGTGTTTTTTGTCTTGTTTGTGTATCCATCATATGAATCATTTGCCCCACATGTAATATCATGAATTCACTTGTTTTAGCTGAAAGCAATAGCTTTAGGGTCCTCAGTGCTACCTGAAACGTTAGCGTGTATTCTTCCTAGCATGGGTGTTTTCGCTTGTAATTTACATGTCTTAGTAGTGTGATGACACTGTTGCACAATTTTAATGTGGCTCTACTTGACTGCAATTTTCACTCTCTTCTCTTACATAGTGGTACAGAAGTCTTTACCATCCAACCGCTGATGCCCTACTGTCTAGCCAGTATTCTGCTTCCTGAGTTTTTTTTTTTACATCTGGTACTCTTCAGAATTTTAAAGGTCATTGTTTTCTGTTGTTCTGCACTGCATTAGTATCACATATATGCAAAGCTCCTCTTTTGAGTCCCTGCTTGCTTCCTCAATAAGATGTATTTTTGCCTTTCAGTATAATTTTTTCTATTGCCACAAGCATCAAATATGGTTCTGCCCTCCACATGCAGGACTTCTTCCATTATGTCTTCCTCCTTATTAACCACACAACCTCTTTCATATTTAATTTCTCTCTGTGGTGAGATGTGCATATTTGCTTTTGCACGTATTTTGGTGCATTTTATCTTTGCATGTTCATGTTTTCTTGTTGTACTTGGTAAATTATCTCTGTGTAAACTCTACATTTAGTCTGCCTTTGGGTTTGAGCTGTTCACTAACCTCACATGTGTTTCTAGCTTCAGCTGAAGCTGAAGCTGCCTTGGTTCTCTGAACATTTCCATTTGAGCTTCAGCATCTTTCAGTTTGAGTGTACTGCCAAGAAGAATGCTCACCAACCTGTGCCCACTGTCACCAAACCAGAAGTGAGGTGATGAAGCTGCCCTTAAGAGCACCCCAGCACTGCCACTTCTCTAGGGATCTTTGTAATAGCAGAAATGCTCCCAAGATGGCTTTATCTTTTTATTTTTGTGTTTAGCATATATGAAACAAGAGCAAGCAGCTTGCGCTCTTCAGAACCCTGAAGAGGTTGGATAGATATATCCAGTTTCCCATGAAGGCAGTCCTCCACCCAGCTTTTATCTACCTAACTCCTAAGAATTTCCATAACTTTCAACTTCTCCCCTTTGCTATTGCCTCCTCTTTCAGCCCACCTCAGTCTTCTCAAAAGAGCAGCACAACCTCTGCCATTTTGAATTACTCTTTCACTATTAGAAATCCATCCCTGCTTCCCCTGCCCTCTCTATTCTTCCTTCTAGCTTAATTATTTCAGT
>NW_005842060.1:1543284-1550377 GCF_000455745.1 Alligator sinensis | reverse complement strand
CCTCTTGGGACCACTCATTCAACCACTGCCAACTACCTCATTATCATCCTCATATATGACCAAAACCACCAAATCCGACATGTTCCCCTCTCCCATCAGATCTCAAGACGCCTTCAGCACCAACACTTTCCCTCAAGTCCCCTTTTGCCACCAGGAGATTCTAGTCACCAAATCTATCATTCTGTTCCTTTCCCCCTACCTCAGGCCCTGACCTGCCTCCTCTGCAGCCATGGCATGTAAGGATCCCATAGAGTAGCTCCTGCTAGCTTCTGTAGAAGACAGGAGGGATTCCTGCGGTTACTATTGACCTCCTACCATCTCAAGCTGAAGGGAATCCTTGAGCCTAGATAATCATGCAAGAGTGTTGTACAGTTAGGCCTGTCCAAGGGTGGATCTAGGATTTTGAAAAGCGAGGTGCAGAGGTGTGGTACATCATCACATATAACACAACACACATTTTTATCCCGGTAAAAAGAAACTAGAAGGTTTTCTAATAAGCTAGGGGCCCAGGACTGTATTATTCAGTGTATACTGAAGCCAAAACAAATATAACTTTACTGGAATGTGCATTTATTGCTATGCCATATATTATGTATAAAAAAACCCTTAACAAGCTAAGCAAAAAAATACTCAAAATGTTGTGTCATTAGTCCTATAGTCATTAGAATTAAATGTGCAGCTTTTTTTCAGATTCATAAAATAAAATCCAGCCTTCTTGAGCATCCTTATAGTGCATCCAATGCTTCACTGAAAATTATTTCCATAGCTGCCTTAATGCTTTTAGTTAGAGTTAAAAACCAGTCATCACAGCTGTGAAATAGAAGCTACATTACCTGAAACAGCTAACAAACAGCAGAATTGCAAAAGAGATGATAGCTGGATACATGAACCATCATGACCATTAAAAAGGAGAGAGTTGTTAACATCTATGGAATGAAGAGTCAGGTAAATTATTATGTCATGAATTTAGGGTTGTTGATTGTAGCAGTGTTAGTCTAAGGACATAGGCAGACAAGGTTATTAGGGTAGATATAATATCTTTAATTAGACCAACTAAATAGTTGGACTCTCCCTATGCCCAAAGAAGGGTGTTTGTGCCCGACAGCTTGCAAAGAACATTTTTTCCAACTTTTTGGTTTGTCTAATAAATGATATCACATTAATCCAAAGAACCTGGTCTGCAATAAGTCATGAAATCAGTTGACTCCCTCACTGCTGCCTGAATAAAAATGGTGCTGTCACTGCTAGGCATTTTGTTTTTAAACTTTGGGTGGACCAGGAAACAAAACAGGGAGTAGTGTAACTGCACCCCCGCCCCACCCCGCAATCCACTCCTGGGGTTGCCTTCAGGAAGAGTTACAGACAGCTAAAATGAATTATAAGGACAAGAAGTTAAGGAGGAAATCTCCTCAAGCCTTTCAACTATTTAACCTATGAATAGAAGCCTTAATTGTAAAAAACCAGGGCCCCTGATATTCTAGAAGGCTATTTTTAAATCAAATACCCATGTATAATAGATATCAACATAAACATTGAACCCTTGCAAAACCTAAGAAAAATTAGTCTTAGTTGTTATGTTCATCTAATGAGAAAAATACTAAGATGGCAATATTCTTTCAAGTCTGACAGGGTCCACTGGCCATAGTTAATTAATAAAACTGTGCTGACTGAGCAAATAAACCAATAAGCAACTTTGTATGCTATTTAAATGTTAGGTTGGTTGCATCTGCCAACTGAATGCCAGGCACTGTTAGCAAATTAGTCAGTATTATGATCTCCTATTTTGTGGTTAAACTTGGTAAGTGCCACACTCACATCTTCACAAACTGAGTGCTCCATAGGCTGCAGAAGACATGCAATGAGGTAAGACAGATTTCTAACAAAATAGCAGAAATGGCTAGTGCTACATTAAGCCAGTGATTCTCAACGTGGAAAGGCACCCTAGGGTGCTTTGAGATCCTTTTAAGGGTTCCAAGCAGTGTTAACTGTGAAAGGTGTGCAAAACATCATTCACAAAATAAACCCAGATATTTCAAATAGGAAGCCATAGAAGTAAAACCGTTCTCACCTTTTGTGGTCTTTCTGAGTTTTTGAAACAAGAGTTGCTCTAATACATTTCTGCAATCAAAAAAAAAAGTGACAACTAAGAGTTGGCATTTTCCAAGGGATGCCTCTAGTCTAACAAGTTTGAGAACCATTGACTTCTTCCTAAGAAATGCAATCTCATACACAAGAATAATCATGGCTGAAGCTTTTAATCTTAAATTGGCTCTAGTCAACTGATCATAAGGGGAATAAAATCTGTTTTATTGGACAATATAGGCTCTTTTTCTTCTCTCCTTCCTGCCAAAGTAAAACTGCATATGCAGAGGGGAAATAAAAAAATATAACAATGAAATAATTCCATGGATCTATGGAAGCACAAAGTCCAAGCAGTGTTCCTCTCCCTTCCCATAACCACTAAAGAGGCAAAGAGGATAGGGAGAGGGATCTGACAAGGCTGGGGAAAACAATTAAATATGATCCTAATAGAATTCTTACAAAATATTTTAACTTAATTGCTGCTTATGCCATAGAAGCCCTTCTTCAATTAAGATATCCCAATGCTGCACATAATGAGATAATCTGAAGTCCTTTGCTTGCGTAAATTTTTAAACCACTAAATCTTAATTTTGATTGGCTGATCATTCAATGACTTGTAACAGTAACAGGTGTGTAATATACAGCTCCAGTCATGTGATAAAAACAGAGATGAGAATCTACTGCTTCTCAATTAGAGATTCTAAATTAGACATGCATTTTCTGGTGTAGTCAGTTGTATATATCAGATAATTTAGCCTATTAAAGTATACAAGAAATGAATAATATAAATCACATTCCTGAAATATAAAAACTCAATTAGCACTTTTCTGGCTGGGTTGCCTGGGAATTTATTTTCCAAAAAAAACAGGTTGTACTCCATATGATTAGATTTTACTACACAGCAAAACCATCTTCACTCATGCACAAATGGCTAATTCCCTAATGAGTTGTGTGGATAATAGCTAGTTAGATGATTCCCCAGCAGACCTAAATGAAGTGTTAATAGCAAAGAGATTATCTCTTCCAGTCATACACAAAACAAAGGGCAAATCCAACAGCAGGATGTGCAAATGTGCCAAGCAATCAGGGAACAGTGCAATTAAAAACAGGATTATCATTAAGGAGGAGATATATAAATCCAGAGGATTTCCCAACCTGGCATGCAGAAAACCATCCAGTGAAGAGATATTAAAGGTGATAATCTGATGTATCCTGAAAGAACTTTTATCTATCCTGAAAGAACTTTTATCTATCATTGTATAAAAAAGTCACTGGGAATCACCTCAGTCTGGAAAAATTTAGAGAAAGAAAAAAATAACATTTTAAAAACGCAACGTATAGTTTTCTCGGTTAATGCAGAACGACAGTGAAAGCAAATAGTGAAATTTGTGAGAACTTCTAGAAACACTTTTAGCAGATTTCACAAGCCATTAGCAACGATTGCAAATAGTGAGGTCTTGTGCCCAATGAAATTTTTTTGAGTTCTGAGCTAAAAAAAAAAATGCCTGATTGAATAGTAGGAAGTATAGTGTAAGAGCTCTCTCAACCCTAGAATAACGACTAGAAGCCATCATGAGTACTGCTAGCTGTTTCAGAAAAGACAAATTTTATAAGTTAACCAATCCAGAAAGTGAGTTAGGTGGCTTTGCTGGCTTCTTTAAGGTGCAAAGTTTTAGAGACCTACCATCAGGGCATTGATGGAGAGAAGCAGGGAAGATCAGATAGCTGTTTGCTGAAAAATATGAGGGCGGAAATCGAACACTACTTCCTCCCAGCTAAAGATAAGTGAGGGCACCTGGGCCAATAGCAGGAGGTGGGCAGGGGGAAGGGTCCCTTATCTTTAGAGTTTGTGCAAGTATGAACAGCTCTACATAACTTCTAAGTGTGTAATTTCTCTCCCCTACTGTTCATGAACATGTAAATACAACTTTCATATAATTGAAAATGTAACAGTCCATGTATGTGTGTGTATAAAAACACTGTCCCATATAACTACAAATACACAGAATTTGTATTTCTGAGTTATTCTATCTGGAAATATACATGATTATTGAAAGAAATGGTTTTTTTCCTGTACACTAATATTAATTATAGATAGATCCATGACGGAAAAGAATGCAAGAATGTATATAGACCAATAGTAGTGCAGGTTAAACAAGCTTAATAGATGACATCTGTTTTTGTGTCAACAATACTATTGCCATGAAAAGGATGATAGAACATAAGCAATGGTTCACTGATCATACACTTTATGAATCAAGCACAGCAAAATGCAGTGATTACATACACTTAGTGTCAATCAGCTAATTTGAAATCAAAATCACCTTGTCTTCTGCTGAAAGGGAAAGGCAGGAGTATTTGTACTTTTTTAAAGCTGACATCTTGGCATGAGTCATGAAGCTGTAAAAGCTTCGACACATTTAATGTAGGGGAATTAGTGTGTGCTTCTTCTGCCCTTGTTAAATCCCCCACTTCATTTGATTATCTTCACTACCTGCCTTTAGGACATACTGTGCTATTACAATTATAAACTGAAGTATTCTAAGAAGAGGAGCTAATGCATTGCTATGCATCTTGAAGGAATTGTCTGTTTGCTTATTCTGTAAAATATAAGTCAGTTATAAGGAATGTTTCATGCACTTTACTAAATGGTTTTTATGAAACCTAAAATGCCCTTTCTAACTCAGTCTTCCATGGCTTGTCCTTGTAGTCTCTGGGGAATGCTGCTATGCATCAGGAAAAAAAGCAGTTCAGAAAATTATGCTGCTGCAGCTGACGTGTATTAAGTTTCTGAACACATATGAGAGAAGCGGGGCATTTTTCCCCCTAGATCCCATTGACCTTTTTGTTGACTGGGTAGACTAACACAGTCCTGCTGAAGGAGAAAGTGACTAAAATAAGCAGCATTAACAGACTGCAATGAAAAGACTGAAAAGACAAAACGATGAACTACATACTGCATGGGCTCTGATGCCAATTCCTTTTATTTCCAGGAAGCCACTTAATGAGATTTTTCATGCATAAAATTAATTTTTGCCCTATTCTATCTGCTTCTAGTGCTAAAGGATTTACTTACAATTTTGTCAGATTTTATTTATATTTGTAATAAAGGGAACCTGGGTCATAATGAAGGTTTTTATTGGTAATGATGGGAGACATAAAAGAACTCAGGCAGCCACTTAGGCTACTCTTAGTTGTGGCGATACTGCAGACATAAGGCATTACCTGAGAAAACACAATGATGCCCATTAAGCCTGAAGAATCCTTCTAAAACATGTATTTTGAATATTATTCGATATGTCATTGCAGTGATGAGAAACGTGAGACCTGTTAACAAACAGCATAGCTCTTTGCAAGGCACAATAATTGTCCTCACTCTGTTTGCTGTTTGTATTATTATTACTACATAGCTTATGCCACATGCTAGTTGCTTTACAAATACTCCAGATACCAGCAGCCTTCAGAGAAGCCAGCTATTCACTTGAACTGCCCCCTGACGTCCCATCCTGTCCACCCACCCCTCTGCCATCAGCCAGGGGCCCTATCAAGGAACCAGTCATGCTGCCCCATCAACCGGAGGTCTGCCCCATCAACCACTCATGCTGCAAGCGGCTGGCCCTTACATTGTTGTTAACAGCAGCCCTTTTCCTCTGAGTGGACTGCAAGGCAATGGCCAGCAGAAACATACAGGGCAATAATGATTTCCAGCGCCCAGTGCCCTGCCGACATTTCCTGCCCCCACCTCCAACTCCCCCACCTGCCTACAAAGTCATTGCCAAGGGCTGCTATCCTGGTTGCTTTGCCTTAGTTATGTTATAACAAAGGGCACAATAGCCAGATTCACTTGTAGGCCAGCTGCTTGATTAAGCAAGGAAAAGGGTATCATAAAAATTACAATGGTTGTAACCATTAATGGAGAGACCATAAACAAGGCTGGCCTCAGCTCAGGGTTGTTTATGCTGAAAAGTGAAGGTATGACTGTAGCCTTGACTACCATAACTCTTCTAGAACCATCATAGTGATTCTCAGCCAGGGTGCCATGTGCCCTGTACAATGTTCCCACTGTTATGTTCACAAACATGGTTCACAAGATAAACCCAAAGATTTTAAATAAAAATCACTAGGTGCAGTGTTTCTCAGTTCTTTGCAGCAGATCAACTGCTCTATTATTTTGCTGTAAGCAGAAAAAGAGTGAAAACAAAGAGCTGGCCCTTTCCAAAGGGTGCTTCGAGTCTAGCCAGGGATGCCTTGACTCTATGAGGGGTGCCTTGAGTCTAGAAAGGTTGAGAACTACTGCATTATCATAACAATTCTGCCTTAATCTAGACAGCAGAAGTAACAAATTGATGAGGACAAAACAGCACACGTACTAGCAACCAGAGTCCAAACCCTTTCTGGACCTTGGCTATCTACTCTAGCTGCCAGCAACTACTAAAGCCAGTGCCCCTGTGTCCTTTTTGCCCTTTATCCATGCTAGCTTAATTTAGCTATCATGCATATGCTGGTTTATGCTACAAACACACCTTCATTTTCCTCCACAGATATAACCTTGAGCTAAGTAAGGACAGTCAAAAATCCCAAAGCTAAATTGATTCAATCTTTGCACCTAAGTCTAAGCTCTGTAGAGTGAACCAATAAGGAAGTGGACAGACATTCTATTTTGATTCTGGAAATACAGACATGTTTTGTGGACTGCAGTGGCTCAGGCCAGAAGCCAGGTGGTGCTGGAGTACGCCTCCCTGCTTGGCTGGAGAAGACAGCTTGGGCCAAGGCTAGCTCGCCCACCCTGTGAGGGAGGGTTTGCAGGGGAGGTTGTCACAGAGCACCTCGGTGCTCTGCTCCTAGGGAGTAGACACTGCCAGGGAGAGAGAGCCCTGGCAGGACATAACGAGCCCAGCTGAGTGTTGCCAGGGTAATGGGCACAGCTGCGGGTTGCCGGGGCAACTAAGGAGAGCCAGCTGCCTGTAGGAGGCAGGGCCTGGCCCTTATAAAGCCCAGGGCTGAGACCAGG
>NW_005842060.1:1538356-1542189 GCF_000455745.1 Alligator sinensis | reverse complement strand
CCCCGGGGGGTCTGGAGACCCGGGGGGAGGGGGCCCCCGATTAGCCGTGCCCAGGGAGTCATAGGCAGCCTCCCAACTAATATATTCCAACAAGACGTGGTGGGGGAGAATTAGAGGGTGCCTTGGGCCGGCCTTGACACGGAGCGAGGGACTTCGAGGAGATCACGGCCCTCCTGATGGACCCCGCCGTGACAGAGGTGCAAAGATCCTGGGATGCTGAGGGACTAAGTTAACTTGAATCTGGAGGGGATCTGAGACAGAAGTTCAATAAACTGATTTAAATTAAATCAGTTCAGTCTGATACTACATCTATCCAGGTTTATCTCAAACCAGTTTTGGCCACTTTGAAAGTAGTTTATGTGCAGTGAACTTCTGTTGTGTTACATATTTGAATCAGTTTCAGATCACTTATACCAGTTTATGTGTAACTTCCGTCCCTAGCCTTGGGCACAACTGCTTTGGCTAATGTTCCCTCCAGTGTGACATTCAGATGTCCTATATGGACTTTCCCAATGTTCATGAGGTGAAGACAGGGGAGAGAGTCTATCAAGCTATCTCATATGTGGCAGCAACATTGCTAGTTAAGCAGTTGTTGGAGGGTGGTAGTGGAACATAAAGGACAATATGAACAAAATGTTCCTTCATCATGTGATGGTGCAAGGTCTGTTGACCAAGCAAATAAGTCCATTCTAATTTCAGCCATGGGGAAAAAATACACCCTCTGGTTTACAGCCTTATATGATAACTCTGAAGTTCATTTTAAGGTCATGGCTATCATCTTTTAATTTAAAGAGGCAGATGGCAGCGTTCCTTTCTTTCTTCCTTCCTAGTTGCCATTTCAGCACAATTCCTAACGGCCGTTTTATGAAAGAGTAAAAGGGAGAAAGTTCAAGGAACATTTTTTTTCATAAAGATTCGTATGGGAAGATGGATTTGAAGGAGTGATGCAAAAACCCAAATCAAACCACCATCTTGCAGGCAGAGAGACATGGCTCTGAAATAGCCCCTTTGTATCAGTTACCCAAGCTCTTGGGGCAGTTATTAGCCCTTTAACAATAGACACCCAATCCCTTTATCTTGATCATGGAGGTCCCTACTCAACTTTTTCTTCTTATCCACTGTGGAGGCTCCATTGAATTGCTTCAGCTGCATTTCTTCTCTTGCTATGACAAGTGAATTTTATCCATTATGAATACATTTAGTCAGAACTCAGAGAGACTCAGGTACAGAAGACAACAAATAATACTTGGCTTAAAAGTCCCATTTAGAGAAAATTACAACAATCTACTACTAAAAGTAGGAGATGATTTTAATAGATGGGATTTTTGCCCTTATCTTTGCTATGCAGAATAGAAACAAAACAAAAAAATGAACACTCTCCCAAGAATCCTATTTCTGTGCATATACATTCCACAACCAACCCCTCAGAAAAAGAATTAATTGATAAACACATCTTTAGGTTCACACAAAAAAAGTAATGATGATAAAATAAAATACATATCATTACAGCTCGCAAAGAATCCTGGAAGACTAGCCTTGCAGTATTTATAGTTATATTGCCCCACTGAGCAAACCAATTAAACATTATACTGAATCTGGTCAATGACGGTGGGAAGATCTAATGGCTGAAGATTGAATAAGGTGACACACACTTTATATCAGTAAAGGAAATACTGCTGATTGGTCAGCCAAAGTCAAGAAGTATTCCCAAATGCCTAGAGAGCATAATCCTGAAAAGCAAAAATATATCCTAATTTACAGCACCAACTTTTCAATATCCGCCTAGGGTGAACCCAAGGTGATCAGCCCAAATAACCAACTGTGCATGTAGAGTAAGACAAGCTGGTCTGTGGACTGGAATCCCCATTCTTAATTCTCAATGAATGGCATACTCATGCTGCAGTATGGTAAGACGGAAAGCAATGGATGCATTTCCCACCTTTCCTGCTAGCCCCAGCACCAATTTAAGTTTTATTTGTCAGTAGAGCTGTGCTTTCTGTGGGATTACAACCTAACCTAACAACCTAAACCAAGCTGCTTACCAACAGATTTACCATTGTAACTGTCTACCATATTCTACAATATGGCTCCAGACTCATGAGGATAATGGTAAAAATCAGGAGAGGGTATAGAATAAGGCTATGCAGTTCTGCTTTGGGAAATTGTTTTGCCTGCAAAACTGGCTTTGTTAGATTCAATCAAATAAGATAGTCAAAATGGAGCATTCATTGCAATGCTGTTTGGCTAAAATAGTAATATCTAGAAGGCAAAAGACAGGTTATAAGCACTTTGTACAAGAGAGATATTGACTCAAGGCACAATGATCCCAATCTTCCTGTTGAAGCAGTGAAATTGATAACCTGTCACTATCAAGAACCATTCTGCCTCCATAGTTCTCATCAATAATTTCCTTCTCTGATGGGCTGTGTTTTTCCCTCTTCCTCTGCAAGACAGCCCCCTTCCTGAATTATAATTTCTGCATTATTATAAGGAAGGAAGAGGTTATGACAGGATATCATTGCTAGAATACTTACTTGCTGACACCTCCCCAGCACACACAAAATTGGCAGTGATGATATCTGAAATAATCCTACATGTTTCCATTATGGAGGGACACAAAAAATTGTCTAAAGATAGATGAGGAGGACAGCTGCAGCAGTAACAGTAAAACCATATCCTTCTTAATTATGTTATTTGCTGCTAGAAATTCAAAAACATTCATCTCCTACCAATCTCATTCTTAGTCCCCACACCTAAAAAAAAATCAGTGCTATATCTATGAAAGGCATGGGGTTTTCTCTGGAGTGATCTACCTAGATACCTGGAAATAATCCCTGACTTTAAAGTTATTAATATAGGCTATTTGGTAAATAGCTGAAAATACATTTCAGGCATAAAGCCAGCAGTATAACCTTTGTCCCTCACTTGTCTCAAGAAATCTCCATGCTTTAAATATTATGTCCCTAGAGAAGAGAAGAGATTGCTTTCTAAAAAGGTTAATAAAGTATGTTAATAGATTGTTTCAAACTGCTAGTGAGTTTAGGCTGATTAACGTCAATCAATCAGAAATGTGGATAGAAGCCAAGAGATGTAGACTTTTGTTTTGTGTGTTTTAGTGTGCAATTTTTCATATTTTACATGATCTGCTGAGATAAAAATCAACGAAACAGTGTCCAACCTGGAAATTAGGTGTGTAGCACCCATTAATAATCACAGCAACAACACAAGAAGTGCCAGACATTCAATGAGTCATTATATACACAAAAACTGTGGTTTAAGTTAAGAGGCGTACAATTACCATTTCTTTGGTAAATGGTAATTGTATAGTGCTAAAAGGTTATTGTTATGAAACTAATCAATTTCCTAAATCTAAACTAACAGACTGTTATGAAGTGGTCACCAGTATGGGGTGATGATGACACGGTTTGTACATGGGTACCTCCCTCAACAGGACTGCAACGCCTTGGTCTTGAGAAGAAAGGAGGGTTCTAGGATGTTATGGGTACCTTAATGGATGCACTTACATTGTGGTGGCTCTTTGAGGCTCCTCCCCTACACCCTGTCCACACATCAACTGCAGTCACGACAATGATAGCAGGCCTGCTATCAGGCTACCTGGGTTGGAAGCCAAAGGCAAACACACGTGTTCCAACAATGCCTGGTTCTTGATTGGCCTTAGGTGACAGGCTATCAAAGATTGTGCTTACTCAAGCCATTGGATTTTAGCCCAACTTCAAAAAAACATGGATTAATTCCGAGATTTCATAGATTTCATAGACATTCAGGCTGGAAGGGACCCCGGAGGATCATCGAGTCCAGCCCCCTGCCCCAGG
>NW_005842060.1:1516121-1537995 GCF_000455745.1 Alligator sinensis | reverse complement strand
AATGCCATCCGAGGATTTGTTTGAGAAGCATCTATGTATGCAAGCCAGCATTTTGCTTGCGTTACTAGCTGCAGCATCACATTGAAGGCTCATGTTCATCTTGTGGTCAATCATGACCCCCAAGTCCCTTTCATCTGTAGTGCTAGCCAGCGTAGCACTGCTGAGCCTATAAGCATGCTGCAGGTTTTTCCTCCCAAGGTGGAGAACCTTGCATTTATCGGTGTTGAACACCATTCAGGTTCTCATCTGCCCATTTCATGAGCCTGTCAAGATCTGCCTGGATCACCCTCCTGTCCTCAGGTGTGGATGCTTTACCCCAGGGTTTGGTGTCATCAGCAAACTTGGCCAGCCCATTGCTGACACCAATGTCCACATCATTGATGAAGATGTTAAACAGTATAGGCCCTAGAACAGAGCCTTGAGGGACCCCACTGGTGACTGCGCACCAAGATGATTGGCTTCCATCAACCACCACCCTCTGGGTCCTACCGCAGAGCCAGTTCCCCAACCAGCAGATCATGGTGAGGTCCAGGCCGTAGTTAGCCAGTTTTGCCAAAAGGTGATTATGGGATACCAGATCGTTTTTAAAATCAAGATATACAACATCAATCTCTTCCCCCTTGTCCAGGTGATAGGTCACCTGGTCATAAAAGGAAATGAGATTGGTTAAGCAAGACCTACCCGCAACAAACCCGTGCTGGGTATCCCTCAGGATATTGCCATCAGCTAGTCTGTTAAGGATGGCCTCTTTGATAATCTTTTCCAAGACCTTCCCCAGATCGGTTTAGATCAATAAAGTCCATACCTCCCCAATCCCAGGTCAGGATCAATTAATTGCACCTTCAATTCATTCCATCCTTAATCAATTAATGGGCAGAAAAATCTAAATATCAGTTAACCTTTACTCAATCCATTCTTGAGCCACTATCAGTTCAGGGTCTTGAAGCCTGCACCCCCTTCTTCAAGTCTGTTACTCTTAACTCAGCATCAATTAACTTTTAAAGAGAAAGGAAAACTAAAAAGCAGCAGAATCTTCACTGGCCCCTGGTCTCTGGCAGCTGTCTGACTCATGTGCTTCCCTACTGGGGTCTGGGTGCCATGGTTCATGAGGAGTCTCTCCCTGAGTGGTCCTGGGTGACTGGCTGGCTGGAAACCCCTCCTAGTCTCCAGGCTGTGGAGACGGGTCTGCTCCCTCCTGGCTTCACTGGGTCCCTCTAGGGGCTTTTTGTTCATGGTGCTCTATCTATCCACTTCCACTTCTTTAGCTGTGCTGGGTTGCGGGGGTGTGATGTCACACTGAGCATGCCGCCCAACCCACAGGAAACAGTTGCTAATAAACCGCTGCAGTGGTGCAGCACGCTACTCTGTCCCCATCAGCTCTGCATCTGCAGGTAAGTGCTGGCTGTCTCCTACCCTTACCAGACATTCAGTGACCCTCCACCAGCAGCCTGTCATAACTCCAGGGGCCCTTCCATGCTGGGACCAATCTGCCCAACTTGCCCCACTGTTATACCTGTATACAAGGCTGAACTATTAAAATATAAGCCCCCTTCTTCACTTCTGGTGGGGAATTTCAGTATCAGACAAAAGTAGTTGTATCTATACAATATAAAACATGCCTCTCTTTTATAGTACTAGCATAATCTACTAGTTACATCATGGTTCTGAGAACCAAGGTTCCCAAGTACTATTCCCAGCTGTGTGATTGACTTTGATAAGGCCTTCAGCAAGTTACTAAGCTTCCTGGGCTATCTCCACTGATGATATTCTACAGGCACGTCCACACATCCAAGCATGTGTACTTGCAGCAACTCAAATAGAAGTGGTGCAAATTTGAGCCAGGGCTTTTTGCCTCAGCACACGTGCTCAGACATGCACTTTGTTGTGGAGCAAATTGTGCCACTTGGGGCAAAATAACCCTGGCTGGCTCCTTCCGGATCTACAGCCAGGGGGAGCTAGAGCCTGGGGCCAGCACCTGTGCTGTCCCTAGCAGTATAAAAAGCTGTCCTGTCCTGGCCCCATCAGTACAAAAAGCTGCCCTGTCAAGTAGCTCAGGGCTGCTGAATCTCAGGAGCTTCTGAGGCCCAGCCAATTGGTACCTGGGGACACTACCCCTTGTGCCAGCTGGACTGCTGAAGCAGCCCTGAGAGTTCCCTGCACCCTTTACCCACTGCAGCAGTCTGGCAGTGGGGGCTGCTGCCTGGCTGTGATCTGCTGCATACCTCCCTCTGGGCCAGCTGCCAGTGGGCTGTGGCTGCAGAGTTGGCCTTTCTGTGGCACTACTGCCATGTGTGCCTCCTGCCCAGCCATCTGACCAGTTATTGCATGGAAGATGTTCTGGGTGTGGTGGCCTGCTTTGACCTGTCAAAGCATGTCCTCCTGGCCCCAGTTGGCCAGGAGGTCAGCCACAGCCAGCTGGGTCCAAGGTGCCAGCTCTGAGTAGGCAGGGTCCTGCCACTGGCCTCCCTAGCAGGAATTCTGGTGTTCTCTATTTGAAAACTGAAAAATCCCTGATAAAAAAAATCCCAAAGTCACTCTGTAAAATACCCCAAAATCCATTTTCCTCCACAATTAAAACAAAAGATCACTATAGAGAGAGAATGAGACAGAGAGACAGTGATCAGTTGGGCAATGTTTTATTGATATATCTACAGTGTTAAAGCAATTTGGAAGACTACTAGTGTCTCTATCATAATAATAAAGTGAATTCTAAATACATGTTTCATGAATACATAAATATATGTTTTGCTGCTCCCCACAGGGACTATGTCCCCCCCCCCTCAGGGGCCATGCCCCCCTGCACAGGGACTAATGCACCTGCAGGGCCCATATATCCCACACCACCCCCGCTTTCTCCCCCAACCCCCTGGATTGCTGCCCCACCTGGCTCGATCCCCTGCCGGCTCCTGCAGCCCCACCAATGGCTTCCCTACATGGCCCCATCCCCCACTTGCACCCCCAGCCCACCATGGCTGCCCCCACAACCCCAGCCTCTAGCACTTGGAAAAAAAAAAAAGCCTCTACTCACCAAGCAGGGGCTGTGGGGCCTCGGGCCTCCTGGCAGAGCCTTCCAGGCAGCACAGGGCAGCAGGAGGCAGCAGGGCCCAGGCTGGGGCCACTGGGGCTGTCATCTGTCCCTGCACTGTGCGGGAGAGGGCCCCAGTGATCCAGATGGCAGTTGTACTGCTGGTAAGTGCCGGGGAGGGGTTGGGTTTTTTTCCCCCTGGGATGCTGGGGTTGGGGAGCAGGGATCATGGGGGCTGGGGGGATGGGGCTGGGTGGGGAAGGGATTGGGGAGGATCAGGGGGCAGCATAGGGTGGGGCTGGGTGGGAAAGGGATCAGGGGACTGAGGGAGTGAGCAGGGCTGGTAGGGGTCCTTCAATGGTCCCCTCCCCCCTCTTCCAGCCCTCCAACCCTTACTTACCGGCAGTGGAGCCTGGGTCCATCTCCCTGCTACTGGCATGCTGCCTGCTTGGCAGCAACATGGGGTTGCCTGCTGGGCAGGCAACAGGCTTCGACACCAGGGTGAAGGCTAACCATAGAGGCACTCTGGGAGCCAGAGCATCTTTGTGGAGGAACCAGCCTCTGGTTGCCTGCTTTATTCTCTGCAGGGTTTTTTGATCCCTGGATATCCAGGGGTCTAATTTTGCCCCTGCACTGCAAATTTGCAGCGCAGGGAACATTTCCTCGTTCCTGCATGTGCCTCTTGCAGCATCTCAAAGGGGTTCAAGATGCAGCAAGAGCCACGTGTGGGCTCATCTGGACGCACCCTATGAGTTTTCCAAGGCCAACTAAGCTATAGTGGGGTTTCACCAGTCCTAGCAGTGGTGAATTCACTTTTGCTATCCAGCTTTCTCCAAGTTAGGGGCTAAAATAGATTAGTGTGCATGCTTCCTGAGCTCTTCTATAGCAGCTGGTAGTAAGGTGACATACAGCTCACAACCAGGAGAATGGGAGAGCAAGAAACAGTGGCTGGTGACCTTGACTGACTGCACTAGCGTGAGGAATAGACTGTATAGAGTGATATGAAGGCAGGTTGATGAGCCACTGAATGTAGTTACAAAGTCTCTGTCATTTGACGGCTGGTGTGTGGGGATCCTGAGCTGAAACAGCTAGACAATATCACAGGAGGAGAAACCCTGAAAGTGCAGCCAGAGTATCTAGAGAGCACAGCAGGAAAATGTTCATCCTCAGACATGCACAAATCAGTTTCTTCAGTTATAAGCCACATTTATTATGCTGTTGGAGACAAAAGGATAAGAAGGAAGAGGATTATATAAACAATAGCATTACTGTTGAAGTGGAATTCAAATTCTCTATGCCATGGCAAACATGGGCCTCACTAGCATCTTCACTGCTAAACACCTTGTGGTGGACCATGAATATGTTTTCTGAAAAGTAGTCTAAAGGTTTTAACATTTTTTTAATGTTGCCAATATATGTGTATACAAGGGATGCCTTGAGCTTTTGTAACGTGTACAAGAATGTTAGGTTTCAGTCATGACTTTTGCTTGCAAGTATGCAAATTCCAACCATGTCCTTTAACCAGTGACAACTGCTTTTTAATGCACATGTAATATAAAGCCGTTGTATCATCCTTCACATGTCTAGGATCACAGTTAGAATGATGTTACATTTTCAAAGTCAAAGGATGTACCAGTTTAGAAATATGAGAAGTGGGAATGCATGAATGAATAATAAAGAATGTGTTTAATACCTAAGGCTTCATTGTAATGCCAAAAAAAATGTGTCTCAGAGTTATTGAAGTAGAAAGTGATAAGCTTTTAATAGTTAGTTCTATAAAGTAATAGTGCAGCATGTTCTTTTTCTTCAGATGCTGACTCACAGAACAATATAGATTTAAGAAAAATCCCTCTAAGCATATCTACTTCATTATATATTACACCAAAATGTGTTAACTTCTGCTACACATGAAAATTCAATGCCCTTGTTATTACACTGGTTGCTTTGATTTCTTTATAAGATGCAGTCAATAGATTAGAGGGAAGAGTTCAGTTTTATATCACTAAATATATGACTACAATCAAATCTTGCTTTATCAGCTCAAGCAAGGAAGTTGCCAGGGTCACAGGATAATGTGCACGGGGATAGCATGAGCACGGTCAGTATTGCTGATGTGGGGAGACATAAGAGGCAAATGGAAAGGTCTCAAGACCTCAAAATTTAAAGGGACTATCCTATATTTCTCCCATGTCATCACAACATTTAGTTAAAGGGCTAGTGAAGGTAAATAGAGGAGAAATAATAGCTCACATTCTATTATTTACAGCATTTTAAATCAGAAGGAAATTCACTGACTGTAGCAGTGTTACTTCAGATTAATATTAGTGAATATGAAAGCAAAATACAGTTCATAGTTTCTACAGTAGGACTGCTAGAAATTCAGTACCAGGGCAGACAAATCTAAACATTCTTTGGCTCATGTGATGGACCATTAGAAGCCCAACTCCTCTGATTGATATCATATCCTTTGATAAAAAGCTCTATATCAGGGTAGGGAACCTTTTCTGGCTGTGAGCTGGAGTGACCCACCCCAGGTCAGAGGTGTATGAGTAGGTGGTCTCTAGGACCCAGCCACTACTGCCACTTGGTTCTACAGTGACAAGGGGAGAGCACCTGCAACTGGCACTTATCCCTACAGCAGCACAGAGAGTGTGCCTGCAACCAAAGTCCCTCGCAGTGAAATGCCACCAATGTTCCACATCCCTGGGCCAGGTCCATTGGCTCCATGGGCCAGATCTGGCCCCTAGGTTTGCCAAGCCCTGGTCTATAAAATAAAGATCCAACTGGAAGGAATGGTGGGGATATGGATTTGCTGCCTCAGTCTGATGTAAATCAGGATTCTAAAAGTTTACATCCTCAGACTTCAGGGGACAATTATTCAATGACCCCTGTAGTTCTTGCTAAAATACAGACCCCATTCAATGTTTCCAATGTCTGATGTCAGTATTAGTGTGGCCATGCTGATCAACATTATTTTGGCATGCCCAAATGAATAAAGTCTCATTTTAGCAAAGCCAAGAAGTTTAATGAGATAGATGAATCTACAGTACACCACTCATTTCTCCTCCGAGCCACACCTTACTTCAAATATAGTACCACTTCAAGTATAGTACCAGTCCACACCCAAAATGTGATGCTCATTCAAATCGTGAAGGATCTCTTTCACAGAATGGCCTTTCTTGCTTGCAAAACTACATGGATTTTCCTTTCCTTGATCACTCTGCCTCCCATTCTCATCTCTAGCCTATTGGAACTCCTGTCCCTTTCTTGAAACTCCTCCAATTTGTAGGTGGATCCTCCAATACTCCCACAACTTTTAAGATCAGTTGTGGAGCTGAGTCTCTGCTTGATTGCTGCACCACTTTGTTGCATTCTGTACACACGCAGCACAGTCAGAACACAATAAAATTCTGTAAAATTTCAAGCAATTATCCCGTGGCCTGGTACTGAAGCAAGTGACCCTCCAGATCTGCATGAAATGATAGTAAAACCAGTAGCATAACTTAGGGGGAACAACCAGGACAGCAGCCCCTGGATACCACCTTTGCTGGGAGGGAGGAGGTGCAAAAACAGTCACTTCCAAAGCAGGGGCTGATCATACCAGTGTGATCAACATAGCAGGAGCCCCTTGCATCTTGGCCGCCCTGGGCACAGAGCTGCCAGGCTACACCCCCTATAGCTGCAGGGGAGAGGAAGGGAATCAGAGTGGGCTGTGGGGCATGGAAGAAAACAGAGCACTAGCGGAGGAAACCAACAGACTAGGGAAAAAGATTTCCCACTACTGATAAGGGTTTTTGTGAAGATTTGGGAATGAGGTTTGAAACAATTTGAAACAATTGGGAATGAGGTTTGAAACAATTAAGAATCTTGCCCAAAGGTAGCTAATTAACTGACCCCCATTTAGCTTTTCTTATCTATGTTTTTAAGTGAACATATTTTTCCTGTTTTCCTTTTTCACACCATTTTCTTTAGAGTGGTGGTTTACACCGTGTAGGCATATGTATCTTAAGGAAGGAGCAGCTTTACCACCTATAGCCAGGGTCAGCAATCTATGGCCGGTTAAGAGACAGAGACCAACCTGGGGTAGCTAAAGGAATCAACAGCATGCTCCAACTCTGGCAGCAGAGGATTCATCCCTAGGGTCCTGGTGCCTGCCTTTTTCTATCTATTCCCTTCAGCATTAGCTGATGGCCAGGGAGGTGTGGGGATGTGGCTTGTAGCAGAGGCTGGGTCACAAGAACTAGCTTCCATTGGCATAAAGTTGCCAACCTCTGACCTATATTGAACAGGGGGATTTTCTCTCTCAATTAGTTTCAAATAATGACTCTCAGAACATCCTTCTTTTAAGTTTTCTTTCAGTTCTGCGAGTTAGATTCAGACACTTAGAGCTTTCAGGTGAACTGGAGCAGAAAGAAAAGGATGATTGCTACCTTGTTAACAAGTCACTTCAGGCATATCAGCTCTGCTGTCCACTTCAATGGACAGGGTCCTGACCTCTTGAATTCAAAATACACAAGCCCCATAGGGTAGGACTTACGTAGGTAGAAAAGGAGCTTTCATTTCTCTTCAGTTAGGTGGCATCAACTTCCACTAGTTTAAAGGAAGGCACAAACATGCAGTGCTCTGAAACAAATAGATGACGGTCTAGGTTTTCAAACATGATTTCCAATATCCGGGGTGGTATGCAGAAGTGGGTCCATGATTTTGCAAAGGTGGGGGGACTTCAGAGCAATGACTGGCACTCTTGGCTGCACCCCCTTCTCTCAGTCTGCCCCCCTCCCCAATACAGCAAGCAGCCCCTGCCACAAGAGCAGCAGGAGGATTTTTTAAGTCCCCAAAGCAGATAAGAATCCCCCCTTCCCCTTTCTCTTCATAGGCACACCCTCTCCCCTTCCCTCTGGCCCTATCTGCTGATGCCACCATCCTCATTGAGCCAGGGGTGAAAGGAGCTCCTCTTTCACTCTAGCTGGGCTGCACAGGAGTTGGTCTCAGCCTGGGACAGCAGCAATAGAGACAGCAGCAGGCATGGGTGACTGGTGCCACCTTAGTCAGGGGGGCATGTGCCCCCCTAGCAACCAGTCAGCAGCCAATCTTACTGACTGGGGGGGGGGAGGGGGCGGTTCCCCCCAAACTTCCCAATCGGTGAGTGGCTGCCCTGTTCCCAAAAGTGGCCACAGCACTCCTGGAAGTGGCCACACCCTACATCCGGCACTCCCACTCCCCAGCCAGTATTCGCAGAGGGGGCATCAGCACTCATAGATTTATAGATGTAGGGTTGGAAGGGACCTTGTAGATCTTCTGGTCCAACCCCCTGCCTGGGCAGGAGAGAAAACTGGGCTCAAATGACCCCAGCTAGGTAAATGTCAAGCCTCCTCTTAAAGACCCCCAGGGTAGGAGCCAGCACCACTTCTCTTGGAAGTTGGTTCCAGATCCTAGCTGCCCTGACTGTGAAGTAGTGCCTTCTAATGTCTAGTCTAAACTTACTGTCTAACAACTTATGGCCGTTATTCATTGTTACTCTGGGAGGCTTTCGGGGGAACAAGGTCTCTCCCAATCCCCACTGGTCCCCCCTAGTAAGTTTATAGACAGCCACCAGGCCCCCCCCCCCCCTCAGTCCATCTGCGGCAGCCTGAACGGGATCTCTTGCGAAGGCTGAACAGGTTCAGGTCCCATAGTCTCGCCTCGTAGGGTCTGCCCTGCTGTCCCCGGATCATGTGAGTGGCCCTCCTCTGGACCCTCTCAATGTTGTCCACATCCCTCTTGAAGTGTGGCACCCAGAACTGGACACAGTACTCTAGCTGTGGCCTGACCAGTGTCACGTAGAGGGGGAGGAATTCTTACCTTCTATAAGGGCTTGAAGTCCTCAGCTGGTGCTCCTGTCACATAGTCAGAAAGGGAGTGCAACTATACCATTGCACCCCTTCTGGACCTTTTCATGGCAGTATGCTGTGGAAAGAGGGCAGGCCATTTTATTTTCATTAGATTCCTAGCCTTGGATTCAATACTCACATTGAGAACAGGGCATTGACAGAAGGCAGATAAAAGAAACATACACTCAGGATGGAGGCATTGTCTCACCATATTCTCTCCTGCTTCATCACCAGTGATCCAGGTTTTCTGTTTGCTGGGGTAAAAAGCAGATTTTCTCCTTTAAAGCATAAAAATGCAGGAAATCATGAGTTTCCTCTTGCAGGGTGACAAAGTTCCAACCTGCAAGGGACTGCTTGGGGATGGGGGGAATGGGATGCAAGGGGCACCATGTGCATGTGTACGTATGCACACATGCATGTTGCCAGCAATTCAGCCAGAGAACAATGAAGAGCAACTCCCCCAGCTGCCTGCAGGAAAGTCTATGTTGGCGGGGCATAGGCAATGCGAGGGGTAGGAGGTGGAGGGAGGGCAGATGGAGGTGGCCACAGAGAGGGAGGGAGGGAGTGGGGCAGGGTTGGCAGCAGGGGTGATGCATAGGGGGTGTGTATGGGTGCATGTGTGCCCATTAAGCGTGGCAGTGCACCCCCTGCAAAAAGGTGCCGCCGACAGTGTTGGTGGTACCTGCGGGTGGTCGCCGCTTGCCACCCCACTGCTAACACCACTGGTGGCATCTGTGAGTGGTCCATGATCCCCACTGGCTGCTGTCACTGCTGGTGGCAGCTGCAGGTGGTCACTGATCCTTGGTCAGCACTTGCCACCTCCCCCCTGCCGCTGACAGCACCAGTGGCATCTGCGGGAGCTTCGCTGCTTACCGCTGCTGCACACCCGCCACCACGGCACGCATCATTCATGGTTGGCAGCTAGGACTGAGGGCACTGCCCAGCTGGAGCAGGAATACATGGCCATAGGACCCAGCTGTGGGAGTGGGATGAAGCTACATGCAGCTCAACCGGGGCTGGTGGGGAGCTGGCTCCCCACAGCTGTGTGCACTCCTGAACAGCAGGGCATGACGGGGCATGTGTCCCCCCACCCCCCCAGATTAGTGCATGGAGCAGGGGAGGGTGTGGGCTACCTGCTGTGGATTTGGGGCTCCCTGCCCTGCTGCCCTCCCTCTGGGAGGCCTCTGCAGCCCAGTGGGCAGAACCCAATGGGGAGGGAAGACTGGGGCAGGGAGACTTGGTGCCACCACCACTGGGAGTGAGGAACAACAGCATGGGCAAGAGCAGGGCACCTGCATATCAAGGCTGCTCAGCGCCACAAACAGCAGGGGTGGCAGCCACAGTTGGACTTGCTTCCTGGTGAGCAAAGGGGGCAGGGGGAGCTCTGATTTTCCATGATAAAAAGCCCAAATCAATGCCAAAATATATAGGTATTTAGAATTTATTGTCTTATAATGATTGCATCACTGATATGCTTTGAAATTGCTTTAAAGTTGTAAATATATCAATAGAACGTTATGTTCAACTGATACCTAGATATATAGTGGTATTTCATTTTAATCGTGGAAAGACATGCATTTTGGAGTTCTAAATCAGATAATTTGGGATTTTTAAACAGAAAAAACCAGGATCCCAGTTCATTACTGAAGGCAAGCAGCGCATAGACCATGGGTATGTACAATGCCTATAAGAGGAAATGGGCAGATGACATGGAAGCTGCAAGTAAGATGGGATACCTCTGGCATCCAGCTACAGGGCCATATATCTTTAAGAACTATTATCTGAATACTACCTATACACTTAAATTTTGCAGTGCTGCTGGAAGAGAGGCTTATGACCCATCTGCTATAGTTTATATGCTGGATACATGCCTAGGGAATCCCAGGCAGTATGCAGTGTATGGCATATCTGCTTCACTCTCCCTTATAGTAACATGGATTCAAATGGCTTTAACTTTCACTTACTCTTACATTTTAGATTTATGCACTCAAGAAGCCCAACATTATACATTCATCTGAAAGTTATTGCTACACCCTTTTGTAGGAATGCCACTTTCCAGATACAGGTGCAGATATTGCTTCAGTGCACTGGAAGTCAGGGAAACTTAACAGCAGAGTAATTTTGTAAAAACAGCACTCTTTTAGGGCAATAGTCAATTAAACCTCTTTATCTACAACTCTGTGCACCACAAAGCTACCAGGAGCACTTTACCATTCCTTCTTTCTATCCACTGTAGGTACCAACCTTGAAATTAATTCATATTCTATTTTTTATTACAGTCCTTCCTTGATATTGCCCCCTCCTTTCTCTTTAGCCATTTTCTTCCTGCCAATAGGCAGTACTGCTCATATTACTTCCAACTTCAAAAACCAATGCTGACTTGGCTAGTTCTCATGTCTTACCATCTATCCCTATACAGTTCTCATTGGACAAATTCTTCCTACTACTTTTCCTCTCTTTTCACTGCCTCATCTGCCTACCTTAACCAAGTCTAATCTAATTTCTCATTCCTAGCCAGGTGGATAGGGGATCACAAGACTGAAACAATGCTCACACTTGAAAACATTGACATCCATTTGGACATTTTGAACATTCAGTGGATACTAATGGCAAAGGATAACCACTGGTAACAAGAAACTAAATAAAGGCACCATAAAGAATTAAAATGAGCAACAGTGGCAATAAGATCAATGTGTTTAATTATGTAGCTGTTCACCAGTAATAGTTAATTCATCTTAATTCCATGTTTAATGAACAGTATCCCAGCAAACAGAAGTAAAAAAGCAAATAATCTATTTTTAGGCTTATTTTAACCATTTTCAATTAGCATTATAGCTTTAGACTGTAAGAGGGTGTTGTCTGTCAAGCACTGACCTGTCATCACTGATTTAAGCACAGTTTGTTATTCTAAGCTAGAAGTTTTTACTTTATAGCTTCAGTGCTTAGTAGGCGACAGGTTAGTTATCACCGGAAAATTGCAATAGTGACTCAGAACAAGTCCATGCTACCTTGCATCCTGGCTTGAGGGAGATATAATACTTTCAGTCACTTTTTTATGTTTGACCACATTTATATTCTCTCTCTCAGGCACAAGTAAAAAATATGCTGTAGGGAAGTACATACATTTTTGGCCTAGTGTTTGGCAAACAGAATTACAGAGACCTTGTTAGAGTACTAGTCAGTAGTCTACCCAGTATAGTCAATGGATTTGTCTACACTAGAAAAACCCTGCTGCTGTAGCTATCTCCTCTAGTAAAATAGCAGCATATGCCCACAGAATGTTTTTTTTCTGCCGGCATAGTTACACTGCCTCTCTGAACAACACTAGCTAAGCCCTTTGTGTGTACACTCTTTGCCTCTGCAGCAAAAGGTTGACCAGCATAACTATACGGGTAATGCATATGATTTTTTCACACTCTTAACTGATATAGCCATGCCAGGAAAACTTGGTTGTCAACCAGTCACCCTCAAAAGCCAAATTAAGTTCAGTTTTTTTCTGCTTCTTTTGCTACAAACCAGTTTTATGGTTCCTGAAGAAACTAAGTCAATTTGGTGTGAAGTTATGGTAGCCCAGAATAGTTGCAGCCTTCCTGCTAGTGAGGAAAAAATAGCAATATGCAAATGGGCAGCACATCCCAGTGAACATACAATGTTTGCAGTGCAGGGGACACAAGTAAACGGAATCCTAGGGGTGACCTGATTCAGCATATTCTTTGAAAAGCCCTAGATGGATTTTAAAAGCACTCCTGAACCATGCTCTGAGGAGAGCAGATGGCAGACCACAGTATAGTTTCCTAGAATCTTTCCCTGGGGGAAGTTAGCCAATTCATGGACATGAAATATACACATTCCTGAGCTTATATGGTTGAATCTGGACATACAGATGGGGTCAGCTTAACTTTCATAGTCTCACAGCATGTAGTTTTGTCTCTCTTTTCCTGTAACGCATAATAAACATGAGAAATAGCAAATTCCTCCCTCCCTTTCCCCCTACCTCCTTACATTCGCCAGCCCACCAGAACACTCTAAAAACAAGGGGGTGGAGGAGAGGGAGAGAAGTGGTAGTACTCCAATAAACATGTGAGGTTCTGTTCTACACTGTCGTTAAAGTTTACCTACGTCCCAGATTTCATCTCTGTTTAGAACTAAAACAACATTAAGGCTCAACCTAAACTTTCTTTCCAAATGTATATGCTCCTCCATTTCTTCACCAAGAAAATCTCCTGTTCTAAATCATAGAATCATATCATAGAATCATAGAAGGAGGGTCGGAAGGGACCTTGTAGATCTTCAAGTCCGATCCCCTGCCTGGACAGGAGAGAAACTGGGCTCAAGTGACCCCAGCCAGGTAGGCATTGAGCTGCTTCTTAAAGACCCCCAGGATAGAAGCCAGCACCACTTCCCTTGGAAGTTGGTTCCAGATCCTAGCCGTCCTTACTGTTAAGTAGTTCCTACGGATGTCTAATCTGAACCTACTCTCCAACAACTTGTGGCTGTTATTCCTTGTTATCCTGGGGGGCGCTAGGGGAAACAAGGTCTCCCCCAAACCCTTCTGTTCTCCCCTAGTGAGTTTATAGACGGTCACAAGGTCCCCCCTCAGCCTTCTCTTGTGAAGGCTGAACAGGTTCAGGTCCCGTAGCCTCTCATTGTAGGGTCTGCCCTGCTGTCCCTGGATCATGGGGATGGGCCTCCTCTGGATCCTCTCAATGTTGTCCACATCTCTTTTGAAGTGGGGTGCCCAGAACTGGACACAGTACTCCAGCTGTGGCCTGACCAGTGTTGCGTAGAGGGGGAGGATCACCTCTTTAGCCCTACTTGAGATGCACCTGTGGATGCACGATAGGGTCCGGTTAGCCCTGCCGACCGTGACCTTGCATTGTCGGCCCATTTTCGTCTTGGAGTCAATGATGACTCCAAGATCCCTTTCTGCCTCCATGCTCTCAAGAAGGGAGTTCCCATCTTATAAGTGTGCTGCCGGTTACTACTGCCCAAGTGCAGCACCCTGCACTTGTCAGTATTGAAACGCATCCTGTTTTTGTTAGCCCACCCTTGCAACCTATCCAGGTCTTTCTGCAGTCTTTCCCTCCCTACTAGTGTGCCCACCTCACCCCAAATTTTGGTATCATCAGCAAATTTGAACAGGTTGCTTTTCACCCCGTCATCCAAATCGCTGATAAAGAAATTGAACAGTGCGGGCCCAAGGACCGAGCCCTGGGGGACTCCGCTGCCCACTTCCCCCCAGGTCGAATATGACCCGTCCACCACCACCCTCTAAGTACGGCCCAGGTCACCACCCGTCCACCACCACCCTCTGAGTACGACCCTTCAGCCAATTAGCAATCCATTATGACCCGTCCACCACCACCCTCTAAGTACGGCCCAGGTCACCACCCGTCCACCACCACCCTCTGAGTACGACCCTTCAGCCAATTAGCAATCCATTTGATTGTGTAGGCATCAATGCCACAGTCGCCTAGTTTTTTAATGAGGATGGGGTGGGAGACAGTGTCAAAGGCCTTGCTGACGTCCAGAAAGACTACATCCACAGTGACACCTGCATCCAATGCTTTTGTGACCTGATCATAAAAGGCAATCAGGTTGGTCTGACATGACCTGCCCCTAATGAAACCGTCCTGGTTGCCCCTGAGCATCATCCCCGATGCTGGCCCATCACAGATGTGCTCCTTGATGATCTTCTCAAAGAGTTTCCCCAGGATTGAGGTAAGACTGACGGGCCTATAGTAAATGATTGACTCTGACTAATAAGCGGCCAACAAGGTCTTCTATTTCCTGGCGAGAGTTAACAAGCCACATCTGCCACAAAAGCCAGCAAGAAATCAATCAGCATCTCCGCGCAAGATTCTAGGAACTTGCATAAGGACAATAAATGGAAGACCCCTGCCCTCCACTTACAGTTTCCCTTCTGAAAAAAAATCAACAGAAAACATCATTAACTTTGCCTGTAAGGCTAGGGACAGAAGTTACCCATAAACAGGTTTAAGTGATCAAAAACTGGTTGAAACTTGTAACAGAACAGAAGTTCAGTGCACAGTTTCAAAATGGCTGAAACTAATTTAAGATAAATCTGGTTGAATGTAGTATCAGACTGAACTGATTTGGGTCAAACTGGTTTATGAAACTTCTGTCCCAGAACCTGTCCTGGTTCAAGATAAATCTCAATCCTCCAGCATCCATGTATGGTTTCCAGCACTGGGCTGTCTGCTCCAGCAGAAAAGGGTTGTGGGCAGGGGGGAAGCAGGGACTGCCCCCTCCAGGCAAATCTCTGCTGGGGTCTGGGGCCATGTAAGGGGTTAAACTTCCCTTCCTCCTGAGTACAGAGCTACCCTGCCCTGCTAAAAGCTTACTGCTGACTGTGAATGTGGACTACAATCCCAGAGGCACCTGAAAGCAGGAAAAGGAGGTGATGAGCAATCCTGCAGAGTCCTGCTGCTGTGATTCTGAACTGCAAATCCCAGAGACCTCAGGGGCACCAGGAAGAGAAAGAGAAGAACACATCTCATGCTGGCTACATGCCAGAGAGCTATGCTGTAGCACCCCCTGGCTTCTGGCCTGAGCCACAGCAGCTATGTGACTGTATTTCCTGAATCAAAAGTGAATGTTTTTCCAGCTCTTTCTCAGTGTAATCTCTGTAGTTTAGACTAACCTGCAAAGACTGAATTGATTCAGCCTCAGGCTTCTTGACTGTCTGTACTTAGCTTAAAGGAAAAGTCGGTGGCTGAAGAAAAGTTGTCCTTACCATGGAAACTTGTGAATAGGGGCATGTCAAGAATAGAGAAATGCTTCTCTTTTCAGCCACTCTGTTAAACAGAATTATTTTGTATTGTATCCACTGGGACAAACACTATTCTTGCCAAAAAGTGTGTCATTTGACACTATCATTCTTATTGTCAGAGTTTCCATCAAGTTTGAAATAGCTGAGTTGTCATTGCAACCTGCATTTCCACCTCAAACATTGTCCCCTCCCCTTCACCCATTATTTGCTCTGAGATTATCACCCAGAGCTGGAATAAGTGATTTAGACGAACAGTATGGTTTTCTCATGCACTTACAGATACATTTCTGGGTCAGAAACTGGCAACCTCAGCTACTTGACTTGCACTGCAGTATGTGTCATTATTCTGAATCTCAGCTGCTGAAATAGCCATCAATTCAGCTTTGAACCACAACAGCAGCTGCAGAATGCAACATAGCTTTTAAGGTCTCATCCTTCTCTGCTTCAAGCACTTGACAAAAGACTTCAGATTCAGTGTACAGCACTTTTGAGGAGCAAACCTAGAACATTTTAGAAGTTTGGCTTAAATAAGAACCCCTAAATCTTAGCACTTCTCTACCATTTTCATTAATGGCCCAAATACATCATGAAGTCCACCTGATCTTTAACATTTTGATGTAAAAAAAAATAAATTTCTGTGATAAGTAAGGCAGAATTGGAGTCTGAAATAACTGGAGAGAATTCAAAAAGCCAGATAAACCTATGTCTTATCTTCAACCGATGATTAATAGCTTACAGAATGGAGAAAAAGACTGACTATATATTAGTGATATGGTTGCAGTTGTCTTCAGGAACAGACCAGTTTCTACTGACAGAACACACTCAAAAGGGGGAAAAAGGCTCTCTACTAATTTTAGCGCATTCACCATCATCAAGATCCTCCAGAGGTTCATACCCTTTGAAATATCAGCAGTATTATCCACCTCCTTGTAAATGTCTCAGATTAAACCAATCTAGCTATTTCTGTTGCACATAGTACCAATCTTTGAGAGGCTACAGGAGGCTCTAATACTCTAACAATATGTTTTGAAACATGAGACACATCATCGTGGGTGGTATCAGCTACAGCTCATTAGTGTTTCTATTATTTTTTTTTATTTCTTTATTGCCATATTTATCCTTAGTCTAGTTTTCAGGTTTCAGTTGCTTAGAATCCTTGTGATTTTTGCAGTTTTCCTCCACATCTGGAAACACTCAAAGAAAATGACAAGGAGCTAAAAATTCAGGTGGTGTTTC
Organism: Alligator sinensis; assembly: GCF_000455745.1. Classification (NCBI taxonomy): domain Eukaryota; kingdom Metazoa; phylum Chordata; order Crocodylia; family Alligatoridae; genus Alligator; species Alligator sinensis. The sequence goes on along the minus strand of NW_005842060.1, from coordinate 1,521,071 downwards.
TGAGCAGTTTAGACTGAGTAACACTACAATCTCATGCTGGCTTCTTTTTAGCACAAAGTGGACATGTCTACATATGCATTAATGTGCCATAATTATGATACATTAAGTTTAGTACCAGTAATAACAAGTACTAAACAATGTACTGTATTTGGCACTACCGGACAGTAGCGCCGGTGCACGTTTTTTACATGACACCAATGCACAGTAGACTAATTCTACTGCGCCACTTTCATAGTGAAATACTAATGTGCAGCAGAATTAATCTACTGCACTTCTAGCATCTTGTGTAGAGGCGCCCAGTCTGTCCTACATTGCAATTGCTAATTATGTAATTTCCTACTAGGTACCTGTTTACCAGTATTCTTCTTGGCTGTTTTTTATTCAATCAGGAATAAAATAAAATAACCATGCCAGCTTTAAAGTAGATTGTGAATGCTAATAAATTTTATATACAAGTTACATGCCACCTTATCTTTGTGAGACAGTGAATGATGTCTTGTTTAATATACATCAACACACATTCAAACACATACAAACACACACACACACACACACACACATATTGTAGGCAGAACAACACTGGTCTTTTTTGGGTTGCTGTAATGATTTGCATCTTTAAGAGCATTCATTCACATATGCAGCCTCTTTATTAAAACTATATATTCTAAATTTGACTATATTTTTGGCTAAGTATGGTACAGTCTCAATTATCCAAATCTACAATTATTTGAAACTTATTATCCAGAAGTTATGTGTCCTTCCAAATGCATTGCCTACATTGAATATATGTGCATAGCTAGGAGAGTTTTTGAAGTTTCCCGTAACATCCAGATAATCAAATATATACTATATTTAAAATTAGCCTTGCAGTATCAAAAAGGGCAGTTTTCAAAATTTAGATTAGCATCTCAGAAAAGTTTTCCCTCTCCCTTCACAGAAATGAAAAGCTGAATTGAAAGACTAAGGTCTGCAAGTTAATTCAATAACCCAGATTGTGACAGTTCAAACATTCAGTTGACTGATCCAAAAGAAAATGGAAAGCTCATGCTTTAGCCTCTACATGCAAGTCAACTTCATTTAACCGCACCAAATTAAATAAAACGGTTTTAACTTCTGTCTTCCTTTGATACAAGAGATTATTCCTTTGTTCCTCTCAATCCTCCTTCATTCAGATATCCTGAATATCCTCAAAGTGTGCTTATCCTCAGTAGTACAGACAATGAATCTGTAAGGTTTCCAATAAGAGTCTGAATCAAGCATCTCCGCATCTTGTATCTCCCTCAGTTGAAGTTTCTCTGTTAAGGCAGTCAGTAGGAGTAACAAAAGGGGTCTTAGCTGTGATACAAACCCTGACACCACTAACTTAATTTGCTTGAAAGCCACTGCACATCTGACCATGGCTGGATTCTAAAATCCAAAATATTTGGCTTTACAATTGTAGTGGCCTGGTCATGTCATGGCTTTTATCCTAAATTGATCCTCTACCATTTATATTACTGCTAAAGATGTCAGCGGTGAATTTCATTTACCAAAGTAAATCTGCTGAAATTTGAGCATTAATAGGGCCAAACCAAAAGATCAATCAACAAAGCAAAGACCCTAAACCTTGACATATTTTCTACTCATTGAACCTATTGAATGAAAAGCTTTAGATCAGAAATATGTGAATGCCAATAATGTATTACAGAAAAGGATATAAAGTATCATAAACTGAAGGCTTACTGCTCTTCCTATCTACACTCATAGTATGGTAACTCTAACAGTTCTGAAACTCATTCAAGAAACTTCTACAATAAAATATGATCTGTCTGAGAAGTCAAATTAAATTTTAGGGGAAAAGCAGGAACAATGTGTAACTAAATCATTTGTCTAGAAGACCACACTCCTCACCACAACCTAATATGTCAGATCCACCTGTCTAAAAGTGATCTGTTTATGGGGGTTCTTCATTTATTGTATTTCTTAATTTATTTTTTTGCTGAAGCCTTTAAAACTAGAGCAACACAGGGCAACTGAAGGCAGCAGCACTACATATCATAAGATAAAAATAGATGCCTTTCTGTATAACATATAAAATGTACAATGAACTATAACAGTGTTCATTTGAATAGATATTCCATAGAAAATTCCTGTCAGAGCATACACAGATTGTGGTAGCAAGCAAATGCATTATCATACTTAAAGATGCATGTGCCCATTTTAAATATTTGAGAAAGTGCATATAAATGATGGCTGTAAATCCATGAAGTGGGTGCTTGGTGACATCAGAAAGCATGATAAGTATTAAATGTATAAGAGATTCAGTTCCTGTCTGTGCCACAGATTTTGTCTCCAACCTTAGGAATGATGTTAACAGCTCTGTACCTCACCTCAAATTTGTAAACGGCCGTCATAATATTTCTTTTCTCTCATCAGTTAGCTGTGTTCAGTAGCTAGATATGCAGTTCTTTGTGGAAGGAAATGTCCCTTATGTTTTTGTACAGTGCCTAAAACAGTGGTGCCTGCTAATTACCAATGAAAGAAGAGATTGGGTGTCTATGGTTTCTCACCTGAAGCCAAGAAATGGAATTTACTTGTGTATAAACATGCTTGTTTTGCTTTTCAAATGAATTTTAAAATGTCAGTATACATCTTGCTTTAACAAAATATGCTAAAGACCAGGTCTATAGAACTTTAGAGCAAGGTCCTACTGAATATAAGTAAATAGGCAGGGGGACGGGGAATGGCAAAACTGAACCCTCAGTTAATCATCTATATATGACTGAAACCTGAATAAAAGCCCAGCCCCTGGCCTTCTGACTATGTATCTTGCAACTTGTTTTATGAGTAAAACAAGTACATGTGTTTTCTAATTTAGTAAACTGAGATTTTTTAGTGGGAGTTTCCCAGGTAAAACTGAGGGAGAACTTTAGGTTTTTGCTCACAAACCGGAGAGTTTTCAATTTTACAAACCAGGGTTCTGACAGGATGCATGATCGGATCTCCAGTCTCAAAAAAAAAAAAAAAAAAAAGCCCCAAAACCTAATTTATGCACTGGGCCAGGTCTTTTTCATCAATTCCCTTGTCAGTGCCCCAGATCATTTTACTATAATTTGTGTGTGTTGAATAGAAGCACTTCTAATTATTATAATTTTACTCTTTGACTCAGATGTCACCTCTACGTGACATTGTCCCGATAAGCATAATACTCCCATTTTCTGTTGTTGTTTTGCAGCTGTATCCTCCTAAAAAGTTCTTTTTTATATGAGATATTTAATCCATCAAGATCAGTAAAGCATTTACCTATTGTGTAAATGGTTTTAAAGTGACCAGTGATAGCTAATACAGTTTTCCCCTGATATAAGGAATTCCCTGAACTAAGGATTGTTCAATGATAAAAAGCTAGTAGAGATGGCACCCCTGCCTCCTTTGCCAATGACTGTAGAGATAACCTCTGTAAGAGAACGAATGTTTTAATAGAGGTTTCATGGAATGGCAGGGGGAATAGTGAAATGGAGGTCTAATGCCCCTGAAATTGCACAGCTGTAAGTTTCCTTCCTAGAGTAGTCCACTGCTGATCTAATGTCCACCAGGCCCAGACAGTGAAGGATTTTCTATAATCAGATCACAATAGATGCTCCTGAACATAGACGCAGCTTAAATATAGTAAAATACTTGGGGCCTTTTTATGTTGGTGTTTCATCACATAATGATTTTATTAACCAGGCAGAAGGATAAATAAACAGTAGAAATGTTGCAAGGAATTCATAAAGGAGCCATTCTAAGTCTTCTAATTCTAAAAAGTACTTAATGGGACCAATATTTTTAGAAAAACTAGCACCAGAAGAGCCAGGAGCTGAGCTGCATTTACAGGTACTAGCTAACTGTGCAGTAGACTAATTTACTGTGCAGTATTTTATGAGCATGGTTACATGGTGACACTTTACTGTGCAGTAGATTAGTCTACTGAACAGTAAAGCATTTTATGTAGACACACCCAGTAAGATGTAACCCTATGATGAGAAAACCAGAGGCCTTTCCCCTCACTTTATTTAGAATTGACAAGGAGACACTAAATCAGCCACATAGGAGGCCTGCAATGCAGAATCTAAAAATAAAACATACACACACCTGCATCACCAGGACTGGATCCCCTGATCCTACCAAAAAAAATCACTTACACCAACTGAAGAGTCCTAAAAGCTATCAAGTCCAGAAATGCCCATATGTCTCTAGGTTGCCAGCAGTCAATGGAGAGCAACATACTCATAAATAAATTACTAAAGGTACCTATTAGCATCAATGGGAAGAAGCTTGACATGGTCAATGAGAGCAAGACTAGGCCCCAGGCTGTCCGCGGTTTAATTAATTAATAATGTAATTGAATGAAAACCTCTCTTTCTTCAAATAACCAAGAATTTACCATATGGAAAATTAAAAGGGAAGCCATTTGGAGAGCAGTACAACAAGAACTTTGTTAGACCTACTAAGTTGTGATCAATTCTATAAATTCCCATGTGTCAATAGATGGCTGTTGTTCTATTAAGCATCTACAAACATTTCTATCTTATATTGTGATTCTTAAGCAGTAAAAATACAACAACTAAACCCAATTGCTCATGTCATTTACAAGATTTTAAACATGCAATGTGATCCAGTTCTTTAAGCACCTTACTAACAACACTCAATGGACTCTTGCCACACTTTTAGTCTTCCCAAAGTAGGGGTGGAACAGACATTGCCAGCATCTCATTTGTGCCACCTTAAAATGTGTTATGGTAGCAGAAATGCTGAACAAATAGATGTTGTTACCTTTTGTTGCCCCCATATGAAAGGACAATCAGCAGTGCAACAAAAGGTGGTAACAGACTCTGCCACTTTTCTGAGGTGGACTTCTATCACCTCTATGGTGCTCTCCCCACTCAGACCCATGCCCGGGTCAGGCTGGATGGGGAAAACCCTGCTCTTTCC
>NW_005842060.1:1503331-1516102 GCF_000455745.1 Alligator sinensis | reverse complement strand
TTCCCTCACTCTGCTAGACCCATAACCAGACCTTACAGAAGAATTTCCCCTTGCATATCTGTAAGCATGGAGGGGGGAGTGCCAATCTCCCCTCCTTCCTGCTTACAGATGGGCAGAGGGATTTCTTCATGTTCACCTGCAAACATGGAGGGGGGACTCCTGTTCGAGTCCCCTGCACGTCTGCAAGTGTCAAGGGAGAAGTGTGCGTCCGTACCAGCCCATACCTCTGGACACACGCATGTCCTTTTTAGTAGAAACTATAGTAATTAAAATAACAAATGCAACTGACATTCATGGTTTAATGGCACTGAAGCACCTGTATAGCTTTGGTAATGGGAACCATGAATTTTCAATATTCAGTAGGACAAAGCAGCAGGAGCCATTAACGTTTAGAAACTCATCATGGAAGTGAAGTAGTAGATGTGAAATCCTCATTCTAAAAGTTCTCCTTCTTCAGGTTAGAAAAGAATTAGTAGTTTCATTTCTTCCTGTCCTTGACATTTTTGCTCTTCCCTTTCCTCACTTCTGCACAAAGGAAATCAGGCAATTGTTTTGGCCTCACTGTAAACAAAAAAGAAAGCTGGGTTTCTGGAAGATGTGACAGAAACCTTTAAATTACTTCTGCCACATCGTTACCTCTCAACCTCCAAAAAAATTCATTTAATAGAGTTTAGAGAGACAGAAGACTTGAATGCGATGAGGTATATTTTCATGGCAGGGGATAACAACTACATTTGCAGAGCTTACTGATATAATAAAAAAAGTGTTAGCAGTTTTAAAGAAGCTGACCAAAGCCTCTTAATTTGCTTTCAGCTTAGCAAAAAATTAAAGAAACTAGTAGACATGTTCTCATGCCATTATATGCAAAGAGGTCTTTTAATGATAACAAGCAACCGGAAAGTGATAAGTAATCCTTGGCATCCTCTCCCTCCCACCTTTGTTCTCCAAAAGAAGAAAGATGCTCTTTGTAATGAGGTTTTTCCCTCCTACCAGCCCTCAGTGGTGTCCAGGGGAAACAGTAAATTAAAGGTTGTTTCTGTGAATTACTGAGTATTTCCAACCTGGCTGAGGCAAAAAAAAGATTTATGCTATGAAACCAATAGCTCTCTGCAGCTTGTCTTTACTGTATATATTGTCTGGCACAATAAGATATGTCTTTCTAGCTTTCTCTCTCTCTGTTAGATAGCCTATAAAGGTCACAAAAGCTAAATCCAAACATAATGGCATCGAGAAATGTCTTTATTGCTGAGTGACTACTAGCTGACTATAATAACATCAATTTATTAATACAAAATAACATTACTCAGACCATAAAGCCAATCTCCTATGTTCCAACATGAGGCAAATAAATACATCTAAAATTAGATTTTATTTGCTGTATGTGATAAGCTGTTTCAATTGGCATTGAAGTAAAGAAGTCAGCATAAGCTTTCACTACTGCTTTTTTCAGACTAGAATGAAAAAATAGCTGACTTAATAATCTCTAAGTCAAAATCCTCTGTATGGACAAATAATGTTTTATTTGGAAGTATATTGTACTATTATGCCATATTATGCACCATAAAGTAAATTCATAACTTAAAATGGGAGATTACACATGGTTTAATCAGAGCTAACTATTCACTCCTTAGAAATCACATCTATGTGGGATACTGCCTCATATATTTTCTTGACAATTGACCAGCAAGCCATTATTTCTTAATGGACTAAACCAAATGACATTCACTGATATCACTGAAGTTCATTCCAGATCTACATTGGTGATATGACAGCAGCACACTGGTGCTTGATTCTCTGCTGCCTTGGACCTTGTGTTGTTGTTCACACCTACTATAAAGTAAGAATAAAACCACAGGTGGTGGAGAATTATCAGAGCATCTTATTTTTTTTATTCAGAGAGCCCTAGATCTGTGAGATGAAACATTTGGAATCAAATTAAAACTCCTTTTCTTTATTTACTTTCCAAACTCTAAAGCTCAACTATCTGGTAATATAATCTCCCCAGATTTTAATACTGTTTCTACCAGCAAGTCAGTCATCGTACAGGTTAAAAACTAGCCATTTTTCTATCTAGCAAGGACTTCAAAATAACACAAAAAAACCTTGTTGTCTTTTGTTGCTTGCCAAAGTTCACACACCCACCAGATTTAATAGTATTGTAAAGACTGAATAGTGGCACACCTGACAAATAATACATTTAAAATATGATACTAGGTTGGGAATAACCTGACAGTGAAACTTCTCAACAAAAACAAGAAAAATATTCATCTCGGAAGCGATTTTTGTGTCCTAAGGTCAATGAAATATCAAATGGACTAAAAACAGATGTTAGCTGCTCAATTCTTGCACAATATTACATAATATGAAATGGTACAGGTTGTACAGTGCATCAGATAAAGACAACCCAAATTATGAGGTTTCACAGCTTTTGCATCTCAGCCTAGCTTTGTGACTGAACCCCAGGGCTGAGTACAGACAGTTAAGAAGCCCGAGACTGAATCAAGTCAGTCTTCGCAGGTTAGTTTAAGCTTCAGAGATTAAACTAAGAAACAACTGGACAGACATTTACTTCTGATTCACAAAATGCAGTTACATGCCTGCAGTGGCTCAGGCCAGAAGCTAGGGGGCACTAGAGCATGGCTCTCTGACATAGCCAGCATTGGCTGTGTGTTCGCTTCCTCTTCCTGCTTCCCCCAAGGTCTCTGGGATTTTCAGTCCAGATTCACAGTAGCAGGACTCTTTCTCCTTCCAGGCGTCTCTGGGATTTGTAGTCCATAGTTGCAGCCAGCAGTAAGTTTGCATGGGGGAAGGGGTGTTTATCTCCACTCCCTGGCTCCAGACCCCAGTCCCTGCCTCCCCCATCACCAACCCTTCTTTGCTGGAGCAGACAGCACAGCCCAGCCCAGCCCAGAGCTGGAAAGCATGCTGGGATGCTAGGTGACTGTGATTTAACTCAAACCAGGAAAGGGTCTGGGACAGAAGTTTTATAAACTGATTTGACCCAAATCAGTTAAGTCTGATACTACATTCAACTAGTTTATCTTAAACCAGTTTAAACAATTTTGAAACTGGTTTATGTGCACTGAACTTCTGTTCTGTTTTAGGTTTAAACAAGTTTCTGATTACTTAAACCAGTTTATGTGTAACTTCTGTCCCTAACCCAGGTGCACGTTTGGATGGTAGATTTGGGCCAGGGTGAGACCTTGCACTTTTTGTTGTTGATTCCAGCCTAATGTGGAATAGGCCTGGCTAGCTTTTGCTGCCCAGTCCAGGCCCAGCACAGATAGGCCTGACCTCTCCTCTGAGTTCTTTTCTAGTTTTCTGTCCCAACAGAGCTGGGATTAGGACTAGGAATTTTAGGGTGCAGTATGATGATAGAAGTTGCAGTTAACCCCTCAAAGCCACCACCTGGAAGTGGACATCAGTGCTCTACCACTTCTCCAGAGCAACGGTGCCCCTTGCAATGCAGAAGGACCCACATTCTCAAGCAGCTCCCCATAGAACAGTGAACCCAAGGAGCAGCTCACAGGACTCTCTGGTGTGGACCCCGCTTTCCAACCCATTGCTGAAGAGAAGGCATAGTGGTGCAGACCCCCAGAACTACCCTTTGGAGAGCCTTCAAGTCCCAGACTGCCTGGGCATGGGTGAAACCTCCCAACCTATAGACTTTGCCTTGTAGTTACTAGTGTTTGAAATTGTATTTGGTGTTTTCCTTTGTTATCCTTACCTTTATTTTCTGTAATACATCTGTTTTTTTGTGTTGATACTGCTTGTAAGGAGGGGGATTTTGTTTATACAGGACACTCCAGTAAATTTAGTGTTCCCAGATTTTGTGGGGCTGAGCTTAAGCCACTGCTATAACTCATTAGGTACCCTGGAATGTGAACCCAGTCCTTCTCATTGCCAACCTGTCCTTGGCAGAAGGGTTACATAAAAATATAGGGGAGAGGGATGAGAAAGACACAGTGACAGCAACAGGCTGAACCATATGCCCATACATATTTGACATGCTTTATAGGGCTCTACAAGTGTTTATTTCACACTTTTCTTCCAGATGTAGGCAATTGTGGCTAATATAGAGTGGGCTGTTTAGTCTCCTGTTTACTGTTAAAAATGTGAAGGTTTTTCTTTTGACAATTTGTGTGCATTGGAAAGGAAAGTGAAACCAAACAGGCACGGGTATTTAAGATTGATTCCTGAATAAAATGCCAAATGTAGCATCGGAATCAGGAGCAAAGACTTTCCAGGTGATGTATATCATCATATACAGTGATGTGGACACACCAGTTTCATGGAAGACAGAACATAGCGGGGACAAAACAGGTAATTCTGTATTTTGGAAGGTTCTGCTTGGGGATAAACTTTGGGTGCATACGAACATTCATATGAACCAGTAGAAATATAGCGGTTTAGTTTAGCCTTTAGAAATCCTACTGGCAGACCTATGTACAAACATTCATGGGGCTGGCTGTGTGCTCTGCAGATAATATGTTCTGCTGATAGTACTCAACCAGGAGGCCTCAGAGCATTCATCCCAGCCTGATTTGCAAGCTCCCCTCTGTACCCCTGTGGATCCAGTTCCAGCTCAGGTCAGGTGAGTCTGGTCTGGATCAGGTGCTGGAAGGTTGGGTTCTGGTGGGTCTGGGTCCAGAGGGCTAGGTTGGGCTGGTCTGGTTCTATGCAGGGGTTGATCTGGGGTCTCCAGTTCAAGCAGGAGCCAGGTCAGGCTGGTCCTTGTCAGTGGCAGGGGAAGGGGACATCAGTGGGCTCCATTTCCAGTGGGGACTGTGCTGTTAGTGTGCATGATCTAATGGCCTTACTCCCTCCAGTACCTAAACAGCAGAAGGAACAAAACCCTCTGACCACCCGCCTTCCCCACCAGCAGGGACCACCCGTTCAAATAGGGTCTGGGTGGGTAGGGATGGGCTGGGGGCACCAGGAATAGTGAGGATGGGGGCAGATTCAGCTGCATCCATTGTGGGGGAGGCTGGGGGGGGCGGTTCTGGGAATAGCGGGAGCAGCCAGTCTGTGTCAGTGTGCATGGCGGGGGGGGGAATCAGTGGTCTCCCCCACTCCATGATGACAGGGGGAGGGGTTTTCTCTGTGACTTGGCTGGAGCAGTGAAGTGCAGCCAAATCACAGACTGTCTCTCTGGAAGGGGAGACAAGGCACTGCACACTGGAATGCCGGAGGACGGTGTGAGAGCTTCTATCAATCAAGTAAATATACAAGCATCAAACAAGGTAGAAGTTTCTACCAGACCAGGCATATTTGGTCCAGTAAAAACTGCTGAATGCTTGTACACTTACAGTTTCTAGTGGAAGAAAGGTGATTCCATCAATGCAGATATAACACTTGTATGCACCACTAATTTATGCAGTCAAAGATGCATAGAAATTAAGACCAGGAGGTGCCACTAGATCATTTAATCCAATCTCCTGTATACCACAGACCACTGAGTGTCACATCAATTCCCTTAAGGAGCCCAAAAACTTTTCTTGTACGAAGTATTTTAAAACCTTTTAAAAAGCAAACTGGGCCACAGGTGAGGCTAAGGGTGTGTCTGCACTATACCCCTTGCACTCCTGGGGAGCTCAGCTCTCAAGTATACACCACCAACCACTCCTGCTTGCACATGCCAAACTGAGAAATTAAGCAGCTTAGCAGCTATAGGAGCATTTCTTCATTACTACTTGTGAGAACTCTCTCTCTAATGTGCTTGTCAGCAGCAGCAGGGGGAAGGGAGCGAGAGTGAGTGTCGTGGTGTCAGAGCAACTCCAGTGCCTTATTTAAGGGTTTGGCATGCACAACTGGCTTTGGTGCTCTTTGGAGTGACACTTCCCAGGAGCACGTGGGACATGGAACAGACTTACAAAGTCACCACTAAGGTCCAATGAACCTGCATTTGTTCTGATCCAACCCACGGGATGCACACCTTCAGGATCTGGAGCAGAGATTCCTACAATTACAATACAATCCCACAGCTGTCACCACTCAAATCAACAAAGCTAAACAGACTTTGCTCCCACCTGCTACAATACCAATCTCAGGACAAAGACACAGAGTTCCTCTGGTTCTCACCTACAGCTCCCAGGTTAAACACCTTAGATACATCATTAACGACCTACAACCCTTCCTGGAAAATGGTGACCATCTCAAAGTAGTCACAGGGAAAAAAAGTCTGTCCCATTTTACAGACATCCCCACCAACCTCAAATGGTGATTCTCAGGCAACAGGTTACTTAACTCCCAGTCTCACCAAGGCACCAGGTCTTGCAATGGACCCAGATGCCTTCTGTGTGCCCTCATTCATACAGACATCATCATCAGTAGACTGAATAATACATATTATAACATCTAAGGTTCATTCACTTGCAACTCTATCAATGTCATACAAATCATCACCTGCTTACAGTGACACTCTGTTGTCTATGTTGGACAGAAAGGACAACCCCTACATTACAAAATAACTGAACACTGACCTGACATCACACAGGCTTGTCACAGAACACTTGAACTTTCCTGGGCGCTCCATCGCTGACCTGAACATGGCTTTTTTATACAGCAAACCTTTAAAACCTGATTTAAATAGGAAACTGCAGAACAAGAAATCATCCATGCTGGATTATGTTATGTATGGTTTAAACATGGACTATGGTTCTTATCTCATTACCTGGATTAGCTTTTGTGACTCCTTTTTTTCCTATTTGTTTATTGCTTACTTAACTGCTTCTTCCAACACTGCCCCCACACTTTCCCTCTTCTTTCCCCCTGCTTCTGCCTTTTCTATTCAAATTTATCTCGCCTTCTGCTGCTTTGTGCGTGTCCTTTCAGAGCATTTGATAAAGTGAACTTTAGCCAATAAAAACCTGTACTATATATAGTTTTTGTTGGCTAATATAATAATAACTAAATTATATCAATTGTGGTGGTCAGTCTATAAGGTACAAATCTACCCTCCCCTCTACTTAACTCCAGACTAAAATGGCCAACTACATCACTCAACTGAAGATATGCCCAAATGATCTCAGGAGTCAAAAAGTATCCTGCTGCAGAAGCAGTCCAGAATAAATCCAAGTAACAATCTGTTTGACTTAGAGCACATGAGATGCCTGAAAGGATTCTCAGAGCACTAGCTCATCCTGGTCAGCATCCAAATCTCTGATGCTTTAGAGGAAGGAGGGGAAAACACCCAGAAGCCAAATTATGCAACATGAAAAAAAGCCACAGGCAAGCAGCTGAAGTCCCCGAAATAAGATTTGCAGCAGACAGACTCAAATCTTGAATCTTAAGCCATTATTCCAGTCCCTGAATAATTTTTGGCATTCCTCCTTTGAACTCCGTCAAGTATCACTATATCCTGGTATAGTCCATATTCTATATAAAGAATTTCTTGGAACAGCAGAAATGGACATGGTAGTATTCTGGTCAATACTATATACAGAGGCAAAATCACTTCTTTGTTTCTATTTGATATGTCCTTTTCATAGCCCAAAGATGTCATTAGTGTTTTTTTCCTTCAGTCTTGGTACTGAGAGTTCATGTTGAAGTCATTATCCATGACAACCCCTAAATACTTGAGTCACTGCTTTCTAATCCTATAAACATAGCTTGAATACTTCACTCCCAGATTATTTTAGCTTTCATTTAGCAACATGGGAAATGCATCCCATTGAACCGTGACCATTTAATCAGAGAATCCACATCTGTCTGTACCAGTAACTTGCCTTCCATATTATTTGCTACCGTGTGTGTGTGTGTGTGTGTGTGTGTGTGTGTGTGTGAGAGAGAGAGAGAGAGAGAGAGAGAGAGAGCCAATGAGTTTAATCAAAGTAATACATTGATGCAGCTACATTACTTCTGGCTTGGGAGGCAGCTTGCGTGAAGCAGTGCAGAATGTCTGAGGGCACTGTGGCCTGGGAGAATACATTTGTCATATGGACATATTCTGGATGGTGGGTTGGCAATCTACAGCCCACAGAGCCATTGCATCTGGCACATAGCTCTGGGGCATTGGTGGCATTAGCAGTGGTGGCTTCTCCTGTACTGCAGCAGGGTGAAGTGGTGGCAGCAGGTGGTTTCCCCCTCCCCCCGCCCTGCAGCATGGAAAAATGGGTGCATTGCCTGTGCTGCAACAGGAAAAGCAGCAGCAGAAGCCAGATCCTAGCTCCCTGCCTGCCTGTGACCTGAGCTGGGTCATTGTGGCCCAGAGCATAAAAAGGTTACTGACCATTGGTTTAGACCAGTGGTTTTCAACATTTTTTAATTTGTGGACCCCTAAAAATTTTGAATGGAGGCGTGGACCCATTTGAATTGTAAGTGCGGGTTTTCCCATACTATTGATTTATCATAGTCATCTTTTGTGGACCCCTTAGACATAATCTGTGGACCCCCAGGGGTCTGCAAACCACAGGTTGAAATCCACTGGTCTAGATTATATAGAAAATACAGTGTTGGACCCAAAACCAGTCCCCCAGGGAGCCCCACTAGAAACACTAAATAATACCTTTCCATTAAAATTACATTTTAAGATATTATCAGGGAACCGGTTTCTAATCCATGTAATATAGACCATGTTCAGTCCACAGAACACATGATTTTTAATGTTATGTTATATTCAGTCCTTGGCGAATTTCAAATATATTATATCAACACAATTGCCTTTATCAACCAAACCTATACTCCTGCCTATGAAAGGTAATAGGTTTGTTTGACAAGCTGTACCTTCCTTTGAAACCATGCAGAGTAATATCAATTACATTTTTAGCCTCTGATTCTTTGTTCACAGAATCCCAAATTAACTATTCAATTCTTTTACCCCAGATCAACAACAAACTAACCGGTCTATAGTTCCCTGGGCCATCCATTTTATCTGTTTAAACACTATACTAATATTTGCAGGCCTCCAATCTTTTAGAATATCTCCAGTATTCCAAGAGTGTGTCTACACCAATGCCCACCTGCCCTAGCAACAGGGATCTCCCAGCCCTGGTTCTATGATCACAGAGTGGGGGCTGGGAAATAGGAATCTTCTAGCCCATGCTTCCCTCACAGAGCTGGGGATGGGAGTTAAGAATCTCCCACCCCTGCTTCATGATCATGGAGAGGGGGATAGGAGATCCCTGCTGCCAGGGCAGGAGGACATTGTCCCTGCCCAGGCTCCAGTGGCAGAGCCCACCCTGGTAGCAGGTAGTTCCCAGTGGCCACCCCTTGCTGCTCAGCTGACTAGGACCACATTTGCTCCCAGCTGGCTGTCTTCATATGCCGTGCTGCGTAATTACTTCTGAGTAAATTTACTCCTTGTATTTACAGGTAGCAAAATGTACTTGTGATTACAGCAAATTACTGTGCAGCAAGTGTCTTCATGTGTAGATGGTGATGCTTACTGTGCAGTAATTTGCTCTAATCTTGAGTAAAACATCTTGTGTAGACACACCCAGTGTCTCCAAACTCTACTTAGCCTCTTACCCTTATAAGAGCTCATATAGCATGGAAGAAGATACAGAGCTCTGCAACCATTTTGAGAAAAATCCAGTGATAGATACAATTCTGAAAAAGCATCAAGAAGATGCACCAGAGACAGGGGCTTTACAAGTGTGCAATAATAGTAATAATAATAAAAGTAATTCAGACATTGCCTTTTGGTGAAATTTAATAAAAAATGTAATGACACAAGGCATGAAGCTGAAGGACTAAAATCACCTGTGAATATTAAAATTATTTATTATGTCATACAGAGGCATAGCTAATAGTGACATTGCTAATATGAAATTGAATTTCTAAAGAAAAGTATGCAGTTAACATGGGTATGTATGGTAGGTCCTTGCCCTGCTATGTAGGGGGAGGACTGCCCCCGAGCCTACTCGCCCACCACAACTTTGGGGTGTTATCCATACATCTGTGATGTTGCTCCGTGGTTCTTCCTGGCTCAGAGGCATCCCCTTGATATGTCTTTTGTGGGGATCCTCCTCCCTTACACCCTACCCCTTTCCACTCGGGTGTTCTTATAAATCACAGGCTGTGCCTTAATGTTGTTGCAGGTGGTTTGGTGTGCAGCTAGGATGGATGCTCCAGTGTCACGGTTGCTTGCTATGGCCTATTACACTATAAGCAAAAAAAACCCCAAACACCAATTCAAAAAGAAAAACAATGTAACAAAGTAACAGGGTGGCTCAGGCTGAGTGGTGGGCAGGGCACCATGTCCCCATGCTAAGCTGTTTGGTCCTAAGCATTGAGGCTTAGGGGTCTGCTTCCTTGACCGCTAGCTCCCCTTCCTCTCTCTGGCCACTTTCTCCCCAGGGCTTTTCCCTACTGCTTCACGGCCAGGTGTCACAGTGGCTCCATGTGTTTCATGCTGGGACCACTCATAGCTGGATGTAGTGGAGTTCCCTTGACAGCATGCTTCAAGTGCATGGCTGGGCCACCAGGAGGCTAGGGCACTGCGGACTGTCCCGCTAGGGTTCACCACTGTCAGGTGCCCCTCTGGACCCACCAGTTCACCTTCTCCCTTCTCCATCTGACCTGTTCTGATGCAGGTTCTAGGCTGGTGCAGGATGGTTGGGTTGGTAGCTCTGGTGTGGGTTGCCAGTCCCAGTGAGTGGGTCAGACTTTGGGCACGTCACCGGAGTTGTACCTGGCTTGCTCCAGGTAATCTTCTGTCTAGGGCCTGGATACCCCTTTGGTTCAGCCCCCTGTAGGCTCAGGTGGGCCTGGATCAGGCTCCCCGGCTTATCAGCTAGTGATGGCAGCGGCAATGACAATGACAGCAGTGGTGGTAGCAAGGGGTTCCCGGTAGCAGGGAGCATGTCTGGGTCCATTTCCAGTGCCCAATATGTCCCACCATGTTCCCAGCCTTGAGGCCACCTTTCAGAACATGACCATGAAGCCGTGTGCCAATCAGGACCCAACTCCTACAGTCAAGGAGCAACAGCTGTGCCGGTCACGGCCCGGCCACCTGCTCTGAGACACAGAGGTAAGCCGGGTGGAGGCCTGCCACAGTATGAAATTGCTGACAGCCATTCAGAAAGCTCAAATTGTATACACCTTTCTAAAGCTGTATCAGTGGCAGAGGATGGATAAGATGCTACAATAAAGTCTTTATAGTTTCTAACTTCTGTTATGTGATGGAGTTATTATATAAATATATGTTTGTCTATATAAGGAACAAAATTATGTTTATGCCTAGAAGTCATCTTGTAGCATAAACATATATTAAGTACTTCCCTGTGTGGACACCATATTCCAGCAATGCATTCTCCTGACACATTTCTACTACCAGATGTAAGAGAAAGTTTTCCCAATTCCCTGACACTTTTGAGGCTCTAAAAAAATCCCTATGAAGAATCACTTATCCCTAGGAGTTAAAAATATTTCTGTAGACTAATTTTTTGTCTTTGCCTTTTAAATGGCTCTGATCATGCCAGATTTTCTAAATATTTCCTCAGGGAAAATGTTGTCAGGGAAAATATTCACCCTCCTTCAAACTATACTAACTCTTCACTCATCATAATTCACCTTACCAGTATATTAACATTCCCAGTGTAACCTAAGTTAATTTGTGCAAAAGTGTGCCTGCTCTGGTTATTGTTTTGAGAAAGTATTTTCATTTAAATAGGGAAGAAAACAACACAAGATTACTTAGTTCCTTTCCTGTCTTCTTCAGATCTATGAATATCTCTGCAACATAAAGCTCATAATAGAACATGGTGTACATTTTGTGAGAACTCCTGACTAAAACTTTGGCAGCTCATCATTAGTTGATCCAAAATATTAGGGAAAACTATGCTTTGCTATCACAAGCAGTCATGAGTATAAAGTACATCAACTATCCACTGAAGACAGACTATATATCATGAAGATGGCTGGCAAATATGAGGGAGACAACAGTAGACAGATATATTGCGAAGAAGATTTTAATCTGCAGTTAGATGGATAGGGTAGGATGAACATTAACAAACACAACTTTAGCTGATACTAGTCCAGCTGAAAATACAATGCAAGAAAAGGTTCATTCAGCATTCATACTATCATAGTGCCATTTTGAAGAATTAAGCTTTTGTTTCTACTCAAGCTCTGAGCTGGCTCTTCAGAGGCACCTTCCCAACAGCAGGGTTCCACTTTATAGTTTCTCAGAGATTTTGGACCCTTTCAGCAGCTGAGGCTCCAAGTGACATTTCTCTCCTTATATTGATTCAGCCACACTAATTGTGCCTTTGGCAATGTTGTGTATATCAGTTTGGGGTCTCCCTTTTCTTTTATTTGGAACACTTGAAAATGCCTCCTGGCATTGATGTCTGATATACCTTTATTGAACTGAGTTTGCCTTTTCTCTTCTCTGATGGACTACTGCTGAGCAAACAGACAGCTCTTTTTCTCTCTGTCTCACAGAGGTAGGAAGGCAGTCACATAAGATGACAGATCTGTTTTTATCTTCTGTTCGGTGATAATACGAAGCCCACAATAAATTCTGTGTTCATGAAGAAAGAAATCATCTCAAGTTTTCCTTTAGGTATAGGAGGAACACATCTAACTCATCTAAAATTATAACAGAAAAAGAAAATATTTTTCTTTAACAATTATGAACTCCTTAGAAGTGCACATTGGGTACTACTGCTCAAGTAGCTACAGCCTCTGTTGATTATTTTAATGATGTCTTCCCCTGTCTTTAGTGTAGCAGAAGACTGAATGAAAAGGTAACTTTCCATACTAATTGGCTGTCTAGAGGATATCTATATCCTATAATCATATATATATATATATATATATATATAT
>NW_005842060.1:1499805-1503234 GCF_000455745.1 Alligator sinensis | reverse complement strand
AGGGGCAGACACCGGGGCAAAGGGGAACAGCCAATATGGCAGCCACCCCCACCTCTCACCATTGATTGGCTAAGAGGGCTACCTACCTTGAAGCCCTGCCCCTCTCTACCAATCAGCGGCAAGGGGCAGGGCCACACAATGGACAGTCTTCCCAAATCAGCGGTGAGGGCAAGGCACCCAGGGGTTCCTCAGTCAATCGGGGGTGTAGGGGGGGACCCCACTACAATAAGACTGTGAAAATGGCAGCCAGCCCCGTGATCTGCTCATGAAATCAAACACCTGCCTCCTCAATTTCAGTAGGTCCCTACATACACACACACACACATGCACACACATACCTCAGCAGGGCAGTAAGCCTCCTCTAAACTTGTTGTCTTTTATGTCTAGCTCTGTCTTTCAAGCTCTTTCTATTTCTGCTGTTAGTCTGTTCACTTTAATTTTAGGAACAATTATTTCAGTAAAAATAAAATGAAGGACTGTGCACTGTTAAACAAATGAATAGCAATAGACATATTCCAAGTCCCCACACTTGCCCTGGTGGCATGGTTTTCTTAAAACAATATATGATCTCAAGCATCTTGCAAAAATTACAAGAAAAAAGAAAAACACCTTGTGAGTTAAAATAAAAATTAGAAAATAAGATCACAGCAAAACTGATGAAAACAAGACCAGACTTTTCACAGTAACATTCCATGACTTGTATGGAGTTGTGTATTATGAGGTGCTACAATAGTATAGGACTGGGCTAATTATATTCAGTGTCAAGCAGCAACTGTTTTAGATGCTTTATAAACTGGGATAACCAGTTTATAAAGCATCTTCAGAATCTTCAGATCTTCAGAAGCATCTTCAGATTCTTCAGTATCATGCTGTACATATTAGCCTCTCCATGCATCCCACTAACATTCAGATGTCAACACATAGAAGGAAGAATAAAGGAGTTCTTAAGCATAGGCATTTACATAAATATTTTTCAACCTACCTAAGCTATTATGTAAGACTCAGATTTAGCACAGGATACTGAGTTCCAATATATGCAAAACAATGGGATCATCATCCCATTCTCCGAAACAAAAAAATTCTAGGAATCTCCTGAGGAAGGCTATTGTGTTTGGAGTGTTAAATTTTGGGTGTTTATACACGTGCTGTGTGGGGGAAGAGAGGGGTGCTTTAACTAGAGCAGCTCTGAGAGCCACTCTAATTCAAGCACCCAGAATGTCTCATGTATCAGCATCCCCACGCTTCAAAATGGCAGTGGGTGGGGCTTTATCTAAAGATCGTCAAACAAGCTTTAAATAAAGTGCCCCCACTGCCATTTTGAGGTGCAGGAACATAGGAGACTGCTGGAGCATGGTCATTACCACACTCCAGCAGACTCAATTAATTGAGTCTGCTCCAATGTGTTGGAATTACAGCACATTGGAGCAGCCTCCTGTTTCATTTATAGGCACCTTAGTTGCATTTAATTGCACCTTACTCCATGACATGGTGCTACCTTAGTCGGGGGGGGGGGGCGCCAGCCCCCCCCCCCCCAGCAACCAGTCAGCAACTGGGGGGAATCTCCCCATGGCTGATCTCTCCAACCAGGGCAGGGTTCCCCCCTCAGCCAATCAAGCCAAACGGGAAGTGGCTGTGGTGCTCCCGGAAGTGGCCACAGCACTTCATCTGGTGCTCCCACTCTGCAACTGGTGCTCGCAGGGGTGGGGCACTGGTGCTCCCACCTGCCCCCCCTGCCTATCACCTAAGCAGGGAGTGTGGCCTGTTAGGGGGTGCATCAGTGCTCTCACGGGGTACATGTGCACCCCCATGCACCCCCTACATGTCACCACTGCTCCATGATCTCCTTAATGCAGTGATTCTCAACCTAGGTGCCTTGAGATCCTTTACAGGTGCTATACAATGTTAAGACTGTTAGGTGTGCAAGCATGATTCACAAGATATACCCAGAGGTTTCAAATAGGAATCCATAATGTTAAAAGCATTCTGATCTGTTGTGGTTATTTTGAGTTCTTTGCAGAAGGAAAATTGCTGTATTATTTTTCTGTTGTCAAAAAGTAGTGAAAACTAAGACCTGATATTTTCTGAGGGATGTCTTGATCCTAAAAAGTTTGAGAAGCACTGCCCTTAATGTCTATATGGCTACTTGTGGAGTAAGGTACTATCCAGTATGAATAAAGGCATCACAATGTAACCCTCTGAGATTGAAGACATTTGAATGCAGTTGAAGAGGCTGCAGAGAAGTATTTAAATGCTTCACCAAGCTAATCAGAAAGCTCTGAACCTTTGAGATTTGCACATCTCTGGTAAATAGTGTGCATTTTATTACCCACACAGCTCTAGTTTTAGAATCACAGATGCTCCTCATTTAGCTCAAAACATATTTGTAAGACATTTTCTAGCTTATATGACAAACAGAATCAAGGCCAACAACAGGTGCTCATAAAAGCATATTTCCCTCTCAGACTGAATACAGCAATTTGCATTCTGCATAAAGCAAAAATATATCCAAGGTCAAAAAAGGATTGCTGAAGCTTATGCACTTAAGATACCTGAAAGCAAAGAATGTTAGAAGCAAATATAGCAGGGAGAATGACAGGATGTCAATTAGATACAAAAAGGCGGAAATTAGAAAGGACTTGGGGCATAAGAATTTGTTCCCCCCAAAAAGCAATCCGCATTAGAACGTTTAATGCCAACATTTGTTGGTCTTTTCTTCAATTTTAACCTGACAGGACCTCATAATAGAGAAATCTCTTGTCTGATAAATAAATGTCAAGAGTACTTGACTTCATAAAAATAATTATTTATAAAACAGATTATTTGTATTATTACTTGTTATTATTACTTAGCTTTGAGATCTTTACATAGAAAAATGCTATGCAACAGTAGGTAAGCATCAGTATTCCTGTTCTGCAGGTGGCAAAACCAAGGCATATGCTTAGACCAAGATTTTCAAAAGTGGCTATTCAATTTTTTTTACTTATATTTGGTTACCAAACAACTGGAGAGGCTGGACCTGAAATCAAGAGGCACATATTCTCTGGCTTTCTACACGTGAAATGCACTTCATCTTTTAAATCTAGTATACTTAGAAAAACATATTCATGTACAAAAGAACTTAATGGGGAATCCCAATTAGAAGATCATGCATTAACAATTTCTTCCACCAGCAGAAGGAAGAAGTATTCCTCAACAGGCCAATCAACAGCAGCCCTGTGACTTTTATTCTAACCCTGAGGCTACTGATTCCATAACGTGCTTTATTCACAGAGCCTGATCCGTTATTCATGTAAGAGTTCTGGTTTCATAGATTCATAGATGATAGGGTCAGAAGGGACCCCAACAGATCATTGAGTCCGACCCCCTGCATAAGCAGGAAAGAGTGCTGGGTCTAGATGACCCCAGCTAGATACTCATCTAGCCTCCTCT
>NW_005842060.1:1495901-1497595 GCF_000455745.1 Alligator sinensis | reverse complement strand
GTGAACGGTGGGACTTTGCTGTCTGCATCTCCCAGCAGATGTCTGGGTAGTTTAGGTCCCCCATGACTACCGCCTCCTTAGTTTTTATGGTCTCTGAGAGCTGCCTCAGGAGCCCCAAATCTAGTTCTTCCCCTTGGTGTGGGGGTCTGTAGCAGACCCCTACCACTAAATCCCTTTCTCCTTGCCCCCCATGTAACTTAACCCACAATCCTTCTACTTTCTCCTCCTTTGATTCCGTCTTGATGAGGGTCCAAGTATATTGGTCATTGACATAGAGCGCAACCCCTCCCCCTTTCTTCCCAACCCTGTCCTTTCTGTACAGCCTAGAACCCTCAATATGTACCACCCAGTTGTGGGAAGAATCCCACCAGGTTTCAGATAGCCCTACTAAGTCGTAGGTGTTTTTTGCAAGCAGGAGTGCTAGTACATCCTGCTTGTTCCCCATGCTCCTAGCATTAGTATATAGGCACTTGAGCCCTGTGACTGGTGCCTTTTTTGCCCCCCAGCTCCGATTCCCAAAGGGCCCCTTATTGCTTACCTGCTTATTGCTTACCTGTGCTGTATTGCTGGCTGCCCCATGGATTGCAGGTTCCCGATGTTCTCCTTCTTCAGGCTGGGCTGTCCTTGTGGGTGCCACATGGTTTGGTGGTCCATGGCTTCCCCCACCCTCATCTTCCCTTCCCCCGATGAGCCTAGTTTAAAGCCCGCCGGAGGAGATCTGCCAACCTAGAAGAGAACAAGTGGTTGTGCTAACCTATAGTTATGCTAAGGTATAGTAAGTTACGGTGCCAGAGAGCAGTATGGGAAAAAGGAGCCTCATGACTGCTGGATGACCTGATAAGAAAAAACAACAACATAAAAGCACACTAATGAGCAAAAGGGCACTGATTCAAAGAAGGGAATATGAAAATATCAGCTGAAAAACTTGAGGACTAATGTAAAAAGAAAGTACTCACTAATACAAAAGAGATAACAAGAAACTTTGTTAGGTTTGTAAACTTTGCAAATGAAACAAGTAGAGATGAACATCTTAGCCAAGAGAGAGATAAAAACTGGTACAAGATGGGAGGGCACGCATGTATAAATACAGGGGTTGTGAGACCTGTCCCTCACAGAAGACCTAGGGGAACATGATTAACATAAGGTGCCTTGGCTAAGTTGGACTGATCCATGGCGGATCTCCTCCGGTGGGCTTTAAACTAGGCCTGGATGCAGGAGTAGGGGTTGATGTTGTATACTTAGACTTCAGGAAGGCCTTCAATACGGTATCCCACACCATACTGGTAAACAAGTTAAGAGGCTGTGACTTGGATGACTACACAGTCCGGTGGGTGTTGAATTGGCTAGAGGGTCACACCCAGAGAGTCGTAGTGGATGGGTCGGTATCGACCTGGAAGGGTGTGGGCAGTGGTGTCCCGCAGGGCTTGGTCCGTGGACCGATACTGTTCAATATCTTCATCAACGACTTGGACGAGGGAGTGAAGTGTACTCTGTCCAAGTTTGCGGATGACACAAAACTGTGGGGAGAAGTGGACACACCAGAGGGCAGGGAACAAGTACAAGCGGACCTGGACAGGTTGGACATATGGGCAGAAAACAACAGAATGCAATTCAACAAGGAGAAATGCAAAGTGCTGCACCTAGGGAGGAAAAATGTCCAGCATACCTACTGCCTAGGAAATGACCTGCTTGGT
>NW_005842060.1:1484826-1495383 GCF_000455745.1 Alligator sinensis | reverse complement strand
CTGCCTATGCAGGGGGTCAGACTCGATGATCTATTGAGGTCCCTTCCGACCCTTGCATCTATGAATCTATGTATCAGATCAACTGGCACACACTCTGAGGACAATAAACCTTTCTGACAATAAGCCTTTCACTGCCAAACACAGAATTAAATTGTTGTTCTCTGCATCGCCTTTTGAATCTGGAAGACTGCTCGTTAGCGTCAACCTACCAGAACACAGTATGTCTATTACGGGTGTGTGAAATGGGCCCTATTCGATTCAGGTTTGGCCCGAATTAGGGACAGTGATTCAATTAGTTGATTCAGATTACTGTCCCTGATTCAATTCGGCCAAACCCAAATCTGAAGATTCGATGCTGATTTGGAGAATCAGCTATTCAGACATAGATACAGCTTTAATATTTTTTCTACATACCTGAAGGTACCAGGTTTGGCTTGTGAATGCTGCAATGCTGAGGTGGATGGAGCATCCCCCAGGAGTGCAGAGAGGCCCCCTGTGTGCTCAATGGCAAACCCAGAAGTACTTCCAATCCACTTTCAGATCCGCTAGGAAGCACACTGGGGGCCACCCCCACACCTTCCCAACTCGATGATTGGCTGTGGGGGGGACCCTCAGTGCTCCCTCCAGACTGAGGAGGCACCAGTCACCAAGCCTGGGGGGGATGGGGGGGAGGGGGGCAGTGCACGTCCTGGCGGACCTGGAATTGGACCAGAAGTACTTCTGGTCCACTTCCGGGTCTGCTGCCGAGCACACCAGGGAGCCCCTTGTGCTCCTGTGGGATGCTCCATGTGCCCCAGCATCACAGCATTCATGAGCTGCCTGCTACTTTGACATATGTAGAAAAAACATTTAAAGCTGTGTCTATGTCTGAATTGCCAAATCTTTCCAAATCTCTGCAAATTGATTTGGAGAGCTCTGATTCGATTAGGAGAGATTAAAGGGTCCCGTGATTCAATTTAGATTCAGAGATTTGGTCACCAAATTAGGCCAAATCTCTGCTGAATTGAATCAGGAACCGAAGCTTCGAACAACCCCAGTGTTAATCCACATGCTCTGGGAGAGTGGCCCACTTTATAATTCAAGTGTATTGCCCAGATCTTATGTATCAGTGTTCCTGTGTTTAAAAATGGTGGCGGGGCGCTTTAACTAAAGCTTGTCGAACGAGCTTTAGTTAACGTGCCCCCACCACCATTTTTAGCCAGAGCAATGCTGATACATGAGATGCTGGTGTCTGCTGGAGCACGGTAATTACCACGCTCCAACAGACTGAATTAATTGAGCCTGCTCATGTATAGGCATCCATAAAGACCCCAGCAGCTGTATATCAAAAGTGACAGCAATCAGATACCACCCAAAAAACACTCTGCTTGCCTCAGAATGGCAATGCACATGTGAGGAGAATAGCCAATTGAAGCATATGGGCAAATTTCCAGACTCTTCCACTGCCATTCATATCTTTCCCCAAATCTAGTTACTCAACAATGCATTAAGGACTTCATTTACCCAGCACCAAACTCCATGGCAACAGGGGCACAGTTACTTGGTATCACTTTCTCAAATCATGTCTCTCCCTACACAAATTCCAGTATACTTATGACCTTCCTAGTCTGTGGAGGAGGGGACATGTTTTATTTCAAGGCTTTTTGATCTGACTTGGAAAGTCTGTGAGGGCCATTTACATAATAAGAACTTTGAGGCATGGTCTACACATCCATGACATTTCCAGCAAATGTTTTTGACTTTAAAGAAAAAATGCAAACAATAAATATTCCTTCATAATCAAGGACCAACTCCCCTGACATTATAGCAACTCATCATAATAAACACTCTACATAAAAATAATGGATATGCTAGATCCTACCAAATATGACATTACAAAGCAATGCTGTATCCTGAATACATGTATATTGAAGAAAATAAGGATTTAATGATTAACAGCTGAAGGTCCCCAAGAATCACAATCACTGCTTTCAACAGTTAGGATGTTCCCACCCATTTTAGATTAGTTATGACATTAAGGCCCCTGGTACACATTTATTTAATGGCATGGTGGGATCTGATCCCTGATCCCAACAATTGCAACCCCTGCCGTGCTACATGTGCAGGGTAGGTAGTACGATTGCTGGGATCAGGAATCAGATCCAAATCATGATATTAATACTTGCCAGTGCACAAGGAGACCAGGATCATAATCCCAGGCTCTTCCTAGACCAGCAAACTGAAAGTGGAGTGCCTGCATCTCCAGTCAGGCTGATAATTAACCAATCGTTAGCTGACCTCTGGGACCCTGTGGATTGGAGCCAACCTTTAGCTGAATCTTGGCCTGAAACCCAGACCATATGGGCGTGGTTTGAGTCTCCTGTGCAATCCTGGTGGGCCAGAGTCAACAATCAGCTGATTTTTACCCCCAGCTGGGACAGCTCTGGATATGTTTTGAGACCAAGATGGTCTAGACCAAGCCAACAATCAGCTGGTTGTCAAAACTTGTGTCCTGCTGCTCCAGCTAGGCTGTTGGGTGCAGGGGATCAAAGGCTCCTGGTAGGGGTTGGGGGGCAGGAGCCAAAGAACTTCTGCTGGGGACTTTAAACCCCACTGGGAGATTCTGATCCCCAACATCTTGCAGTTAAGCCACAGCAGCCATGCATGGGGTTTTAAATCCCCAGCAGGGAAGCTTGGGAAAGCCACCTCAGTGGCACTCTTTAAAGCTCCCTGTGTACAGAGACACAAGGTGCTAGACAAAGGCAGATGAGGAGCTGGGAGTTCCCAGATGCCCAGGCCCCATACCACTGATTGGGTAGTGGAGAGTTATGTCCTGGACCATAGAGCTGATCCATACTGGATCTCATACATTACACATATATACGAAATATCTTTGTCATTTGTTTGCAATATTTTTATGCAATAAATTGGCTTTAACCTATGGTCAGGTTATTATTTATGGTGCAATTAACACCACAATCACATCTTACATGTGACTTATGCCAGGGTCCAGCTGTATGAGAATAGAATCAAACTCTAATCAGACAAAAAAGGCTTTTTTAAATTAAACATTTCTCATTATAGTTATATGGACACAGAAAGAAACAATACTATTTTTGGTTTTGCTTTTTGGATTTTGGACACATTATACAGAATGAAAATATGTGAAAAAAATCAGTGTGTGAAGTCTGAGACCAACTGAAATCAGTGGCAAGGCTCTTTTTTGGAGGAAGCAACACTTTAACTCAGTGGATGCATCTACACGTTCACATTACTGTACAGTAGACTAATTTAATGCACAGTAAAGCATCACTGTCTACACATGCACCACAATTAGGGTGCAATAGATGAATTTAATCCATCATAAATAGTCCTATGCTGGACTATCAGACAGTGGAGTAAATTACTGCACTTAAATGCACAGGTAGACAGTGATGTCAGGATTAGTTTACTTTGGCTCAAATTGTGCTAGAGTTTATTCAGTCACATTAATTGTGTGTGTAGATGCACCCAGTATGGCCAAAATATTCATCTTGAGTGTCAACTATGGCCAAAATATTCATCTTGAGTGCCTAAAACTAGGGTCCTAAATCTAAACTTCTATAGATTCATTCAGTTCCTAGATGAATGTCTATAAAGGGCGTTTTCTGTGATCTGTATCTTAGAATCTGCATCTTAGAATCTGAGATCTGCATCTTAGAATAGGCCACCTATTCAGATCCCTGTAAGCAGCAATGCAAACCATGCTTCTGTGGGCTTTCTTGGCTGTGGAAGAAAGATACATTGTTAACAGAATGAACACTTGGAGCATTTTTATTACAATTTGAATTAGGAGACATGCTCATTTTTATTTTTCCCAAGCTATATTTTTTCTGGCATAAACTGCAGAGTTGGTAGCAGAGAAAAGACAGCATTGGCCTACATGGACAGACAGTGGGTGACCCTTAGCAGTGTCCTGAACCTCTCTGTTTAGAAAATTCTATAAATATATTAGCAACCAAAGAAACCAGGATAACTTGCTACTGCATTCAGGCTCATACACAGGCTGTTCTGGAACCGGAGGGAAGTATTTTAGGGATTGCTGTAGAACATGATTCAAAATTCAATTCAGCCACTCAGCTGGAACAAGCATATGTTTGTAGAGCTCTTCGCTCATACCTGAAAATGTTATTATGCCTGACTTGGGAGACTCTGAGAGCTACTCCTTTCTAGGTTGTGATCCTTTGCCATACCTCTGGAAGCTTTCAGGTATTCAGCTTTCTGCTCTGAGGGGATCAGAAAGGGATCAGCTACAAATGAGATCAACACAAAGGGCTTTTTATTATTAACTTTCTATCCACAGAATTTTTCTGAGATTACAGTCCTTCAAATATGGCTGTTAGAACAGAACTCATGTTGTCAATCTAAATCTTTAGTTGAGCCCTACAAAACCATTTTAACTCATCTGTCAGGTTAAGCAGGTTCGTTCACATACAAACAAATTCTGCCAGACTTAGCCCTTCGCACTTTCATCATTTCAAAGAGCCTGCTCCATTCCTAGATCTGACAGTTTCTTTCACCTTTTTAACTTTCCAGCCTTCAACTGATCAATTATTCTTTTATTGTTCCTCTTTGTTACAATTTCTTTCTATGTCCATCCTAAATCGATTCCCCTTGTGAACACATCCTCTCATTGACACTTCCTAACTCTTTGTAGTTCTGGGCTGAAAAACAAAAGGTTTTTGAGTAGTTTTTAAACCAAAGTTAATGAAACTCTGTTCTGTGACCAATACCCAGGTCACAGAGGTGCTCCAGGTTGTCACAAGAAGTTGTACAATAAAACTAAAATGCTATCAATTTTAAATAATAAAAAAACCAGATATAGCACATAAGCCTTGTAATAGTGAGGCTATTATACATGACAGAAAGTACATGTACCCATACAGACAGATTATTACAAGATGTGTCCCTGAGTACAGTTAAAATGCTGGAGTTTTGCTATGTAGATTAAGGATGTGTTTGTAACCTCAACAGCAATGAACTGGAAAGCACCACTCCTCCAGGAGTTCCTTGAGGACAGAATGCAATACCAACCTTTGTTTCCCTATAAATAATAGTAGCTTTAAAATATTTTTATTTTGAAAGCTTTTTTTTTAAGGAGGATGTAAAATTTCAACACATTGCCATACACCCTAGTACATGCTGGAGTAGCAAAAGGGCTGCTCTAAAATGCATCAGCTGTCAAAAGCACATAGGGCACAAGAATGCTCCAGCCAAGATCAGTTTTCTTAGCCATAACCCCACCAGCTCTGATGGCTCTAACTCCTAAGTAAAAGGCTCTTCTTGCATTCTCAGCCAACTTTTGAGATTTGGTTGCCAGTTGGCACTACCTGGACCACTGCAAGATGCACTGAGGATATATCAATACAGCCAAAAGCAGCAGTGTAGTGACATTCTTTGTTCTGGCACTCTGCATCCAAACCACTTTGGTCATGTAGGCAGCTGCACTTACAGTGTTGAAACACCTACAACTTTGGCATCTTGGCCAGGCAAGTGATCCAGTTTGACAGGATAGACAGTAGGCATTTTATACAGAGAATTCCCAGAAACCCAAGTTTAGGGGTGCAGGACATTTTTCAGTCTAAAATGGAAGTTACGAATTTTAGTTCCTAAGTACATTTTGTGGCTTATAGATAAGGCCAGTTGGGTCACTGCTTGAAACATAGATTCCTAAATTCCACCTAATTCCTGTTTAGATGTCTAGTTCAATAAACAGATAAACATGTTAGTGGCTAATCACTGATCACATTTATTAGCAACCTAACTGTGGAAAACCAACAAAACCTGCAAGAATAATCCTTCAATTCAAAGGGCTGATTGAAACTCATAGTTTCTATTTGCTTGGGAAATTCTGATATAAAAAAGGTGCTTCACAAATCATATCAGAAACTAGAAATTTCAAAATTCCCCCATGGAAAGAACATTTTAAACCTTTTTATTTTGGAAAGGAATTTCTATTTACTTTTGTATAAAGCTTTCAAAAATGCGATAGAGACATGAACAACCCAGCATCCCACAGCCTATATGCTAATCTGCATCATTAGCAACTGATTTTCTGTAGCCAGAAACTCAGAAGTTGTCTTGCAAGTATTTGATTCACCATCTCTGCAGGTTAGATTTCTCTTCTCCAACAGCACTAGAAACAAACTACAGTATTGATACATCTTCATATCAACCAGAAGGTATATTAGACTGTACCATACTATGCAAGTTTAAACCAATGGAAAATAATTTTTCAAGGTAGATTATGGGTATATTTAGGTCAAGATTTTTTTTAAATGTATGAAAAATATAAAGCAGATTCATCTATATTTCAATAGCTCAATAAGTAACTAGGTTTTCAAAACTGACAGGTACTCAGGATGTCAGTGTGAAATGCTAGAAGTTCAGCATGTTTAAAAAAACAGCTTTATGTTTAGGTATTTATACATGAACTCCAGAAAGTAAAATCTTCACCTTAAAACCAATTAACATTCACTTTTTAAAATTTCATAATATGGTATAATTCGAGGACTAGTTATACCTTCTCATAGTTGGAGGGGAAAGAAAGAGAGAGGCGGTAGTAGAAGGCTACTGATGGAGAGGAAGAGTCACAAAACATTTCTCAGTCTGAAACAGTATCACCACTTGAAAATCGGGGAAAAGTATTATTTAAACTATGAATTCATCCCTCCTAGATTATAGTTGGCTTCCTTGTGCAAGATTACTTAAACTAGCAAGGACAAAACCCAGACTTCCATACTCTGCACAAAACCTAACAAAAAGAAAAGGAATGGAATAATGCCAAAAAATAGCAAATAATTGCCTATTAGATACAATTTCTTGTGTATGTGGCTTAGTATTAGATAAAAAAATGAAAGTATCTTTCTGATCTACAGAGACTCTTCAGAAATTCAATAGAAGCTAAAGAGAAGAGCAGAGAATGGTGTCAAGGAAAAAATCAAGGAGAAATAGGGAACAGACAGGCACTAAAAAGTGTTTCATGCAGCACTTTGATAAGTTAAAAGCCCTTCTATGTACCTGCTTAACAGTATTAGTTTGAATTTGAAAGAGAAGGAACGGTATATGAACTGCAGTACTAGTTGCACTCAAGTCATCATTGCTCTGGTTTTGATGTTAATCTTCCCATAAACTTTCAAAAAACACATCTAGTAAAGAGGGCAGCACCACTTTTCCACACACTAGCTCAAGGGACTGAAAGTGATTCTGTTGTACTGGTTCACATATTTCTCGCATAAGATCGCAATTTCTTTTAAAACAAACAGTTAAATCAATATTATTAATTTTAAAAGTCCCATATTTGTAATTCTAGAAAAAGCAGTGTTTAAAAGGAGTGCTACACTCAGATAATGGCACTGCTAACAGCTGCACGGAAACCCTCCTTGATATGTTCCAAATTGTAGGACTGCAATATCAAATGTAGGAAGTATCATTCTCAATGCTTTTCAATTTGTAGCATTTCTGTTGATAAATTAGGATGAAATTAGTTTCACTTGTGATGGGTTTTGTAAAGTAAAACTTGATGTCAGTCATATGGAACTATATCTATATACCCCCCTCTATCTATGTGCCTACATGTGGGCATGTCTCCACATGTAGGGGTGTGCACTTGCAGTGCCAAAAATAGCAGCAAAAATTTGTGCTGCTACTTTTTGCTGCAGTGCATGTCCCTGCACATGCAGTTTGGTGTGGGGCAAATTGCCCCACTTTGGGAAAACTGCCCTTTCTCCACTCCTCCTAGCATGCTAGTGGAGCCCAGGGACAACTAAAGGAGTGGAGGACCAAGCCTCTGTGTCTGCCAGCACATGCTTCTGTGGTATGCGCCACACTGCTTTTTTCACACCATTATTTTTTACTACTGGGATTTCCTGGTAATAAATTTGCAGTGTGGGGCACATTTTTTACATTCCAGGAGTGCAGTTTGTGGCACTACAAAGAGGTCTGCGGTACCACAAACTGCACATTTTGGCACATCTGGATGCACCTTTTCATTTGGCCTAGAATCTCAAACCTCATTCCTCATAGGACATGCAACACTTTTCAGGTGCCAGCTGTGGTATTTTCCACTCAAATATAGGCTAATTATAGCAACAATTAAGCCATGGAACTAGCTACTTAGAGAGGTAGTGGAAGTTAGACAGGGATAGTCTAGACATATTTGATCCAGTCTCTGAAAATGGCAGACAGAGCCACAAAGTGATCCAAGTGTTGGAGAAAAATGACTTACAGTCAACTTATCAAGAACAAGATCAAGAGGTGACTTGATTAAATAACTTGAAACAGTAAAAGCACTGGTACTAAATGGCTTTTATATCTATTGGAGAAAGGCAGAACAAAAAAAAAATGTTTCCCTCGAAGTTAAAAATAAAATTTAAGCTTGTTTACTGAGAGTGATTAACCACTGGAATAAGCTACCATGGGAAGCAATAGATTCTCCATCTCTGAATGTCTCTGGATCAAGACTTGATGTCTTTCTAGAAGATATGTTGGTCAAATAGAAGTTACTGGACTCAGTAATAGGTAACTGGGAGAAATTCTGGCTTGTATTAAGCAAGAGTATACATTAATTAGATGTGATTTTTCCCTTTTGACCTTAACATCTATGAATTAGTACATTGTTAAGAGCGCAACAGCCATGCCTTTTCCTCCAACCCATGGCAGCAGGATAACCCTGTTTTTCAAATAAAACAGTTAATAAAAGCTCTGCCACCATTAGAACATAATACAACACAGGCAGGCCTTGGGTTCCTGGATAACAACCCATGCTTTCATGCAGGGGACTTGCTTGGGCGGGATGGGCTACACCTCTCTCCTAAATGCAAGCGTGTCTTCTCTTTCAGGTTGGCTGATCTCTTGCGGTGAGCTTTAAACTAGCTTTGCCAGGAGATGGGGCCACAGGAAGACTTAAGAACACCTCCTGACCAAGACAGGTGACATATACAAGGAGTACCCAGGTACATAACAGGGGTCCAGATAGTCTTGAAAACTGGGGGGTGGCACACACAGCAATCCAAGGCCTTAAATGCTGCTATACAAATGCTCATAGTATGGGGAATAAGCAGGAGGAACTTGCCCTCCGAATAGCCTATTCAAACCCAGACATAGTAGGGCTCACAGAAACTAGGCGGGATTCATCCCACAACTGGGCGGATAACATTAGGGGCTATAGGCTTTACAGGTGAGATAGAACAGGAAGGAAAGGTGGGGGTGTGGCGCTCTATGTCAAAAAGCAATACACATCCTCCACCAGCAGGATGGGGCAGAGAAGGGGCAGGCTGAAGTGCTCTGGGTCAGGATACAAGGGGGTTGTGGGGAAAGGGACTTAATGGTGGGGGTCTACTACAGACCTCCCAACCAAGGGGAAGACCTGGACTGTGAATTCTCAGGTCAGCTTGCAGAGGCACTTAAGGCAAGGGATGTAGTTGTCATGGGTGATCTAAATTAACTGGACATCTGCTGGGAGGAGCAGTCAGCTGGGTCGGACAGCTCACGGAGGTTCCTGGCTGAGATACAGGACCTTCACTTAACCCAAGAGGTGCACAGTCCTACCAGGGGGAATGCCCTGCTGGACCTGGTCCTGGCCACAGGTGATGACCTGGTAAGAGGGATCCAGGTCCTTGACCACCTGGGCGATAGTGATCATCGCTTGCTGGAATTCATCATCCAGCGCAAGGTGCCAAGGGCCTGCAGGAAGGCAGTAGCCCTAGACTTTAAGAGGGCCAACTTCAATGAGTTGAGGAGATTAGTGGGAGAGGCACTAGGGTCCTTGAGAGTAGGGGAACTCAGTTCCCAAGATGAGAGGTCGTTCCGTAAGGAGACGATACTCAGAACCCAAGGGGTGACAATTCCAACAAGAAGCAAGTGAGGCAAGAGTGCCCAAAAGCCCCCCTGGCTCATCAAGGGCATTTGTGAATGCCTGATTGCCAAAAAGGAGGTGTACACCTGGTGGAAGGGAGGGGCTATCACCAAAGAGGAATATACCCCCACTGCTCAGGTCTGTAGGGGGGCTGTTAGAAAAGCTAAGGTAGATACGGAACTAGGGCTAGCGTCAAGGATCAAAGATAATAAAAAGTCCTTTTTTAAATATATAGGGAGAATGAAGAAGGCACCGGGTAATGTGGGGCCCCTGCAGGATATGCTTAGCAATCTGGTGGTTGCCCCAGAGGAGAAAGCAGACCTCTTTAACAAATTCTTCACCTCCATTTTCCTGTGTAGGAACCGGGACTCCCCAACCAAGATTCCAGATGGACTTGGGAGAAACGCCGCCAGGCCTGAGGTTAGGGAGGACTGGGTTAGAGAGCTTCTGGAGGGGCTGGATGTGTTCAAATCAGCAGGTCCAGATGCTCTCCATTCCAGGGTGTTGAGGGAATTGGCAGGGATTATTGCGGGGCCCCTGGCATGGCTTTACGAGCACTCATGGTGCTCTGGTCAGGTGCCAGATGACTGGAAGAAAGCCAACATGGTCCCCATCTTCAAAAAAGGGAAGAGGAAGGACCCGGGCAACTATAGGCCCATTAGTCTTACTTCAATCCTGGGGAA
>NW_005842060.1:1484203-1484706 GCF_000455745.1 Alligator sinensis | reverse complement strand
TGGAGGGAAGTGGGCAGTGGAGTCCCCCAGGGCTCAGTCCTTGGGCCCACACTGTTCAA
This sequence comes from Alligator sinensis, assembly GCF_000455745.1. Classification (NCBI taxonomy): domain Eukaryota; kingdom Metazoa; phylum Chordata; order Crocodylia; family Alligatoridae; genus Alligator; species Alligator sinensis. Next base: position 1,484,647 of record NW_005842060.1, on the reverse strand, counting down.
TTTCTTTATTAGTGACTTGGACGATGGGGTAAAAAGCAGTCTGTTTAAATTTGCTGATGATACCAAGATTTGGGGTGAGGTGGGCACACTAGTAGGGAAGGACAGATTACAGCAGGACCTGGACAAGCTACAGGGGTGGGCTAATTAAAATAGGATGGGTTTCAATACTGACAAGTGCAGCGTGGGACACATAAGCTGGGAAACTCCCTTCTTGAGAGCATGGTGGCAGAAAGAGATCTTGGAGTCATTATTGACTCCAAGACGAACATGGGCCAGCAATGCAAGGTCATGGTCAGTAGGGCTAACCTACCTTGTTGTGCATCCACAGATGCATCTCAAGCAGGGCCAAGGAGGTGATCCTCCCCCTCTGTGCAACACTGGTCAGGCCGCAGCTGGAGCACTGTGTTCAGTTCTGGGTGCCGCACTTCAGGAGGGATGTGGACA
>NW_005842060.1:1470919-1480285 GCF_000455745.1 Alligator sinensis | reverse complement strand
GAGGCTTGACGTCTACCTGGCTGGGGTCATTTGAGCCCAGTTTTCCTCCTGCCCAGGCAGGGGGTCAGACTTGAAGATGTACAAGGTCCCTTCTGACCCTACTTCTATGAATCTATGAACTGACCTATGGAGTTTAAAATTCCTACCTAATATTCAGTTTTGATTCATATACACGCACCACCAGCTCTCATATGATTGGAGGTCTTGGACTGCATAGATCAAAAGCTTGCTGTATATTAAACTAAACGCAAAAAGATTAGAACTTAAAGGGTGTATCTGAAAACAAGATGGTTAGCAAACAAAGTACTAGTGGGCTATATCCATTACTAATGGGGTAGATATCATAGTACAAATTATGAAAAAAATAGTAGTACCAATATATTAGTTCCATAACAATTAAACATTACCAATACACTGCTGTTGCCTCTGTTACAATGGAAGTGATGATAGTAACTGTAGGTGATACTTCCTAGTTTTATGGTAATATTCAGCAAATAACGTTGAATAAACACAAGTCTTGTTTACATTTATTTGTTCACATTACATATTGTAGTCTGCATTTATAAATTCAATATTTTAAAAGGGCCACAGTATAGAAATATTGGTACAACTATGAACTGTCAGAGAAGCCAGTATTTGCACAGAATATATAGTGTTAACCTCAATTAAACAGAAGTAATTCATAATGGTGCAGAACTCAAGCTGACAAATGTTTCCACTTACTGGGGGAAGACCTGGCAGAGTAACTCCCTGTGGTAAATGAACAAAACTATGCACTGATATGCATTCTTAATAAGTTGTTCAGTGTTCTTTTCTTAAGGGTTTTTGCTGGAGAGAAAGTAGCTTTAAACTGGGGTTTTGAAGGAAACGCACTGGCAGAAAGAAACTACTGAGATGTGGCATTGATCAATCTAGTCCCTCTCCCCAGCTAGCTTCATCTACATTCCGGACTGCACAGCCCCATGGCAGAATGGGTATTCAAGTTAGCTTGTCTCAATGGGCTAAAGGCACTGGCCTAGAGACTGCCAACCAAGCAGGGGCCAGTCATATTGAACTATAACAAATATCTGACATGTGTCAGAGGGGTATGGACAAAGGCATAAACTGGTTTAAAAGGAGAAGGGATGCTGCTTCAGCTGGAGCAGATACATCAGTTGTTACACTCTAACACAGGAGTGGGCAATTATTTTGGGCAGAGGACCCCTTACTGAGTTTTGGCAAGCCATTGAGGGCCACATGACAGGCAGCCAAGGGCAGATAAATATTAATTTTCTAAATTTTTTAAGGGCCCCCCAGGCTGGATAAAATGGCCTGGCAAGCCGCATCTGACCCCCTGGCCGCATTTTGCCCACCCCTGCTCTAACAGTTACATCTGCATGATACAATAGTGATACAAGTTAGCTAAATCAGCTCTGCCTCTAAAGAAAGTAGGGTTTAAACTGGAGCAGATTTGGTACACATGTACTGCAGAAGAATCATGCAGAAGTAACAGTTACATTGTCACAGATTGTATCAGTATCCTTTGATATCCATACAATTGTTGCCTCTGTCTATAGCCAAAGTATGTAGGTCAAACAACAGATACAAATGCATGCATGCAATCCCTTTATAAATCTGTACTTCCTTCATGTGTGCTTCTAAAGACAGAGCTTAACATTGGGCCTATATTTGACCAGCACAGGATAAGTATAACAATATATTTAATAAATGCACACAATGTAGTTAAATTATGCAGATCTCATCAAAAGCTGCTAGTATCCTTGCACCTACTGCACATCTATCTACTGCACCTACTGGACAACTGCAGTGTCCCAGAAACAACATATACATATGGCATAGTTGGAGTGTCCCAAACAATCCTAGGTCATGTTAACTTGCTTTTAGTCCTTTTGTTCAACAGTTCATACATTGAGGTATATCATGCAGCCCATTTTCTAGCCTTCAAGGCATGTAGTGCACAAATTACTGAGTGACTGCAGTGCTACTTGCTGAGACACTAGACTGCTGGCTGAGCATAAGTGTGTCAGACAGACAGCACCATTTCCTCTGAATTCCTTTAGGGGGTTCTCCCAACAAAGGAAAATGGTTTTGAAGTTTTTCTTTTACCTGCTTGCTGCCAGGAGGTTCATAATAGAGCCCACGCTGTTAACCCATGTTGGAGCTCAAGCTACAAGCTGTGAGCCAACAGCACTTGCAAGCCAGATGATCTGTGCAGAGCAAGCTAAGTATTCTTAAGCATACACCTACTGTACATTAACCATTTAACAGTAGTTGATTACAAAAAAGCATCTATGCAATATAACACATAAATGATCTTTTATGATGAGCTGATTTTAAAGAGTATTACCTTGCATCATATTATCTGCTATTTAGTGTGATCTTTTCTGAAGTTTTCTTATAAATATTCACATCACAGTACATGTCCAAAGCTAGCACTATTATGAAAAATTAAATATATTCTAGCCCCAATTTACAAATGTGACTGCCTGAGGCTAGCCAGCTGAATACACATTTTGATAGCTAGATCCCAGACATGCTGAGCATCTGCAACTTCCACAAAAATCTGACAGAACATGTGTTTGTATGTTGGTATTAGAATACCCAGGCCCATATTGCCAAGGGAGATTTTCCAAACATATTCTTTAAACACTGATAGAAGTTACATAGTAAAATATCAAAATACCTATCCGAAAATATTCTCCTCAATGTTTCAAGATGCTTGCTATATCCAGGCGTCACAATACTTCTATAGTATTTAGCAAACACTCTAAACTGCTTGATCCAAAGCAATATAAAATTGCAACAGTATTTTATGGAACTGATATGCACAATGCAGCTTAAACACTAACTGCATCTAAATAGTGAGTTGTGATCTACAGGACAACTGTTATTTGCTTGTTTTTGCCTCATTGATCAGTGATCTAGGGCAACATGCTTGAGCATGTGGAAAACAGCATAAATTGCCATGTTTAAATTTTTAAAAGATGGTATGGGGGGGAGCATTTTCTGAATTAATTGTAAAAAAAAATACTTTCCAACTGTGGTATTTCCTTGTTCCTTTCTCCTTCTCCTCTGACTGAAACGCCATTGTTATTTCCTCTAATTCAGAGTTAAATTATAGCCTCCAGACAGAGCTGGTGAGGAAGTTTCCTGTAAAATAGTTTTTCATTGAAAAATGAGGTTTCATTGAACCCAAAATATTCACATAAACGCATTTGTTTCAATGAGAAGCTAGTATGTGTAAGTGTAAGTGTGTGTGTATCAGAGAGAGGGAGATCTTTTACTGGATCAACTTTATAGTATCGTTGGTAGAGATATTTGATAATCTTTCAAGCACAAAGCACCCTTCATTCTTCCAGCAAAAACCTATTACTTATCAGGTCACCTGATGAATTGTTGGTCCATAGGATGAGTCCAGACATGCAGACTTCTTCAGAACTAGGAATCTCAGAGCTTCCAGGCTCTCATTCAAGGGACCAAAAGTGACTAGAAACTGTGGACCTAACAGAAACATTTAGAGCATGTCTACACTAAAAACTTACTATGCTAAGCTGTGCTTGTCATGGAGTGTCCTCCAAAGGGTGCTTGCTTGGGGCTGCTGGGGCCTTACCTAGTCTCTGAGTGTATTTCTAGACTTCTAGAGCAAGGGAGGAGACTGTTCTTTTTTATTCTGAGGCCTGAGCTTTTCAGTCTCTCATCTTTCTAAAGGTCATCTGTGGCCCTGACTCCACATGTGAGCATCCTGTTCCGTGCCTGAGAGAGGGACCTCACCTCCTCTTGGGACAACCTAGTGGAGCCCACAGTTTCAAGCAGTACAACATACAGTATCTTCAGCAAAGATGGATTGGGGCAAAGGCCAACCACCCAGAGGTTCTCTGTCCCTTCCAAAGGGGTTAAACAGTCCATCCATCCCCAATCCAGCCCTGAGCAATGCCAGAGATCATCCTCTTGTTTCAGCCATCCAACTCTTCTGGCCAGGAGCAGCCAGGCTGCTGGTTTCTAGCCTGTTTCCCCATTGTCATGTCTATTTCCTTCGGACACCTCCTGAGTGTTGGGCATCTCACCTTTACTGATATGTCAACAAAGCCAATCAAGGCTCTGTTGAAGCTAAAGGTCAATCTGGTTGCTTCCTGCAACTAGCCAGCCCAGGCACTTATCCTGTCATTTTCTGTACACATGCTAATGAGGTAAGCACACAATATTATAATGAGCACACTTCACACAGAGATATCACAATAAAACCATAGGTTGCCTATACATGAGCATGGACACTGCTCCAATGCATTGTAATTCAGTGCTTCAGAGCAGACTCAATTAATCAAGTCTGCTGGAGTGTGGTAATTACTGTGGTCCAACTAGCCTCCGCATCTCATGTATCAGCATCCCTGCACTTCAAAATGGAGGCGGGGACACTTTATCTAAAACTTGTTCCATCAGCTTTAGATAGTGTCCCCACCCCTACTTTAAAGCATGGGACACTGATACATGAGACACTCCAGGCACTTTAATTAGAGCAGCTCTCGGCAACCCCAGAGTACATGTAAAAATGCCCATACATGCAGTCCTCGGACTTATGACACAATTGGTTCCTGAAAACCACGTCTTAAGTCAAAACTTTGTAACTCAGAACCAATTTCCTCATAAGAAACAATGCTATAAATGGGGGATTGGTTCCTGAACCAAGGCCCAATACCCTATATTCACCAAAAATAACCCAAAATTTTGTACTCAATCAATTATAGATGAGTAATATAGCTACATTAATGTATTTATATTGTAAATAGCAATCATATTGATTTGGAAGGACTTCTTTGAGGTGACTGCTGGATTTTTTGAACGGCTCTTGGTTGGACTTTTTGAAGGGTTTTTGGCTGGAGTCTTCTCAGGAGTCTTTGCTGCAGGTTGTTCTAGAGTTTTGTCCGCTTTCTTAAAGAAAGTGTCTAAGGAAATTTGGACAGATGTTCTCCAAGGAAATAAGCGATGCAGCGAACTTGTTCACTGGCATGGAATTGCATCGGATCTAGCATTGTAAAGTCGAAACTGACGTTATAAAATTGAAACAGGGTGTCAATTTATAAACATTGTAAGCGTGAAACATTGTAACTCGAAACGTTGTAAGTTGAGGACTGCCTGCAGTCCGTCACAGTGGCGCTTCAAACATAATGTGCTGTATTGCTCCGGCTTCTTCCTGAACTGGTAGCTGTATTCACACTGTTCTGCAGATTGACTGGTTAGCACATTGGAAATATGGATCCATTACTTCTGGTGCAAGAGTTAGTCTATACAGAGTAGAATGATATATACAGGTACTGATGCTAGCATGGTAAGTTTCCACTGTAGGTATGCCTTCAGGGTCTAGGTTCCTAGCTGTGCAGGAGGGAGCCATCAACACTGATAGCCCCAACCTGAGAGGTGGATCTCAGGCCTTCTTAGCCCTCTGCTGCAAACATGGGAGTTTGGCAGCTCCAGAAGCTCCATGCTGCACCATGACTAATAGAGCATTTGGGACTTTGGGATTACCATTACCTCTAGGAAACAATATGTACTGTTCTGGATATCAGGGTGACTTTAGGAGTCCCCCAGAGTGGTTGGGAGGAAGGTGACTCTGATTTATCTACTTTGTTTTCATGCAAAAAAAAATATCAAAAACCAAAACAATTCCCTTCCCTAGAAAAGTCCAATATTTTTTAAATATTGTACTTGCCCATGGGATGGGCATTCTGAGTTCTGATCTACCTCCTAATCCTTGATGGTGGAATGGGGTAAAGAAACCTTTCTAGAAGTCTGCAAGTGAAATATTATGCCATATTAAAGCATACTAACTCCACAGTGTTTGTGGAAAAGTATACCAAGCAGCATAACTTACTACACACACACACAAAAATAAAGATAGCCTCTAGTCCCCCTCAGAGTGTCCCTCTGTCAGTACCGATTCCATGCATACACCTACACGGGTCTGTCACTAGGAACAATCCCTAACTCTTGAAATTCACAACAGACTAGATGGAGCATGTAATTATAGCAAGAATAGCATTGTTGTGTGGACTTAAATACATAAATATGCAGCAAAAATGCAATCTAATGCATTAAACTCACAAAATCTAGCATGGATTGTATTTGTGTATGCAGGCACATATCTAGACATGCTTCTCAAGAGTCAGCATGTACAAAACAGAACAGACAGGTGCATAATTCCCTGATTTGTTTCTACAAATTCCCCTTACATAATCCAAATGCCATGAAGTTCAGCATGCTGAGGCCACGTGTACACTTGTAGGTGCATCCCTCATGACCATGTTTTGTTTCTTCCACAAATTTTAATGAAAATCTTTTGCCATTTTCCACTTAGCTCTAACCTTAAACCCACATATCAAACTATAACCTGAAATCCTTTTTATTTTGAATTTAACCAACAGCATCTGACCATAAACATTTACAAACAAGGTCAGAGGCAAGATCTTTCCCCTCAAAAAGTTGTCTAGATCTATTCCAAGCATACAGTTGGTCCAATAGAAGAGATTACCCAGAAAAATCTTTCTTCCTTGCATATTTCTGGGACTGTTCTGGCTACATCATCACTCCAACATTACTGCAAACTAAGATTTTTTTTTTTTTATTCTCACAAAATTCCCCTCAGCCATACATTTTTAATTATGCTTCTAAAGAGAGGTCCTTATTTATGGAAGCATATGAAGCCATGAAAACAAAGTTGCACAATCCCACAATACCCACACTGTCATTCTGGAATACATTTTGAGAGGAATCACATCCAACCTCTATATGGATGTATATACCACAGCAAATTCATTTTTCAGATGGTATTGCCTGCACATGTAAATGATAGATTCTCATATGTGTAGGTGGTAGGGCTTCAGTAAGCAAGAGCTTTCATCTGCACAATTTTGAGGGAGCATAAGCAGTATGGATCCAGGTATCTATCTGGAAACCAAAAAGATCTTTTGTTTCTCTTTTCAAATTTGGTCCTGTGTCCTCCAATCAATGGTTATCCTTTGAGTTTCTCTTCAGCCTGGGATTCTTTGACTAGTCCCCTGAGTAAAGTATAAATAATTAATTAATTGTCATATGCTAGTTAATCACATCTTTCCCAGGTGATATAGCAGGTAATCACTATACTGAGATATTTAGATGGTGGGTGCATCTACACGTGCAAATACTGTGGGGTGGGTTTATTCTAGAGTAAATTGCAGCAGGCATCTACACGTGCATGGATTTGGGAGCAGATCTGCTGCTTCTGGCAGCATCCTGCTCCTACCCCCTCTGTCCCTGCACCTGCTCTCTTCAGCAGTCGGGGGGACACTAAGCTTCACCTGGGTGCTACCCCAGGGGCTGGCAGGGAGCATGGAGCCACGGCTGTCTCCTGGCAGGGCTGGGAGATTGTTCATTGCCCCTGGGAGCTGCCTCCTGCCAAGGAAGACTCCAGTGGCAAAGCCCAGCTGGACACAATGTCCCCTTGCCCCAGCAGCAGGGAGCTCCTGGCCCCAGCTCCCTTATTGGGGGCAGAGGGCTTGGAAAGAGCTGCAGGAGAGGAGCAGGTCCCAGCCCCCTGCCCTGATCTGCCACTGGGGCAGCTAGCAGTGAACCCCCAGCTCAGAATCCCCACCCAGCCAGGGGCTCACTGCTAGCTGCTCCACTGGTGGATCAGAGTAGAGGACTGGGACCTGCCCCTCCCCTTTAGCTTTTTCCAAGCCCTGTGCCTCAATCACCCATTCGGGACATGGGACTGGGACCCTCCCCTGACTGGGACAGTTCCTGGTCAGCCCTGGGCTGTTCAGGGAAGTCTGAACATGCAGCCTGGAGCTGGCTGGGGACTGCCCAGAACAGGATAGTGCCCAGCCACCTCCAGGCTGCACATGCAGACATCCCTGCACAGCCCAGGGCTGGCTGGGAATTGTCCTGGTCAGAGGCAGGTCCCAACCAGCTCCAGGCTGGGCAGGAAACTCTCCCCGTGCACGGAGCTCCCAGCCCCCACTCTGCAATTGCGATCACTATCATGGAGCAGGGGCTGTGAGCTTGTTTCCATCCCCTACTCCACAATCATGGAGCAGGGCCTGGGAGATTATTTCCAGACCCTACTCAATGATTGTGATCATGGAACTGGGTCTAAGTATTGGCTGGGAGTTCCCAGTCTGTTCCCAGCTCCAGCTCCATGATTACAGTCACAGAACAGGGGCTGGGAACAAGCTCCCAGCCCCTGCTCTGCATTTACAGACTGGATGCTGGGAGCTCCCTGCTGCCAGAGCATGGGGACATTGTCCCCACCGGGGCTCCAGTTGCATAGTCTGCCCTGGCAACAGGCAGCTCCCACCCCCTGCTGCCTGGCTGACTGGAAGCAAATTTGCTCCCAGTCAGCTATCTACACAGGTTGTGCTATGCAGTAATTACTTGGCAGTTAATTTGCTAGTTGCATTTTCTGGTAGCAAATTAAATGCTGAGTAGAGGAAATAGCTGCATGGTAAGGGTCTGTACATGTAGATGGTGAGACTTACTATTCAGTAATTAGCTCTACTGCATAATGAAGCGCCTCGTGTAGACACGAACGGTGTGTATTAAATTGCTCAACTGTGGAAAGCGGTCACTTAGTCAGTGGCCCACAGTAGACAAGTTTTCAACCATTCAGAAACACATCAGCCATTTTAACCTATCTGCCTGTTCTTGACTGTTCTACCAACTGCCTGCACTTGGAAAATCATTAACAATATTTTTTCAGCACGGACAGCATGGAGGGTCTGCTTCACTAACTTTTCTTATATAACTTCACACTTCAGCTACTTTTACAACATATGGGCTTGATCCCAAATGTCTGACAGGGAACTTCCAACAGCAAGGAAAAGAACAGAAAAATCTTTTTGACATTGCAGGTCTGTGGAGTTGTTCAAACAAAACATGTGAGATATCTTCGTGTCCCGATTCATCAGCTACAGTCAATATAGAGCTCTCACTGAGTCTGTCAGAATTTTGCATTCCTCATTTTGGCAGCCCTGTTTGTTGTTGTAAGCATACAACTCCCTGTCTGTCAAATCCCTCCGTGCTCACCAGGTCTTGTGGACATACTGGTTATTTGCAGTCCTTCAACTCTTGAATGCTGAACACTGCTTAGTATTCAGAAAGCACTTTGTTTCTCTCCTGACTCCTGTTACCATGTATATTTTAAATACTCAAAATATTAATCAACGTTACAGAGTCACAGCCTGTATTTCTGTTGAAAATAGTAATTCTTAGCTCTTATCAGTGATGTCCTCTGGTTGCAGATGTGATGAAAATTCTGAAACCATTCATTTTTAATTGTTTTCCATTTTTCAGAATGGCAGCTTAAAGCACTGCAACTGAGAGCCAGATTCAGATATC
>NW_005842060.1:1467778-1470888 GCF_000455745.1 Alligator sinensis | reverse complement strand
GAACAGCACTTTATGCCTCAAAATGGCCCCATTGATTTTAGAGGGATTACTTAAAGAATAAGGTACTAGTGAGGGGGAGTATGCATCTTAGAACTCAGCAAGTAATTTGGGAGGGGTTGGAGAATCATTTCTGATTTGAGATTTTCTAAGTGAAATGTTTACCCTGGAGCCAAGTTTTACATCTGACCTGCACATTGATAGGAATAAGAATTATCAGAAAGAGAAGCTAAGTGATTTATTTATACCGGTTAAAATTGCTGTTTTGTGGTGCTTGCCCATTAAATATCAATTGATTGTTTAAAAGAAGCACAGGGGGATAGTCAAGCTCTGTTCACTAATAAATAATTCAGGTTGCTGTTCGTCTTATTCAGAATTACATGCCCAAACAGAGCAATTAGGCTATTGCTGATACCAATGCCCTGAACATGCAATTCTTCTATGCACAGGACTCTCATCAACATCAAGAATTCCCTGACACTTTTTCCGTATGGAGAGCTTGCAGGACAGGTCCCTCACTTTGTAAGAAGATCTTGAAGCCAAATCCTTATCCTAGCATATAATCCTGGCAAGCAAGCTAGGTGACAGAGATGTCTAGGAGTGCAAATGTAGTAGTCTCCCTAGTATAATAAGGAAGAGGATGACTGAGGCAACATCCTGAGGGACAGCAGCCAGCACGAGTTTGTTGCAGGTAGATCTTGCCCGACCAGTCTCATCTCCTTCTTTGACCAGGTGACATATCACCTGGACAAGGGAGAAAAGATTGACATCATATATCTGGACTTTAAAAAAGCCTTTGATCTGGTGTCCCATGATCTCCTTATGGAAAATTGGCCAACTGTATCCTCAGCTACATCACAGTCCAATGGCTGGGGAACTGGCTCCGAGGCCAGACCCAGAGAGTGTTAATTGATGGAAGTGAATCATCATGTCACTCCGTGACCAGTGGTGTCCCCCAAGGCTCCATCCTTGGACCTGTTCTTTTTAACGTCTTTATCAACAATGTGGATACTGGTGTCAGAAGTGGACTGGCCAGGTTTGCTGATGACTAAACTTTGGGGTAGAGCGTCGACACCTGAGGATAGGCTGGTGATCCAGGCTGACTTAGATAGGCTCAAAAACTGGGCGTATACAAACCTGATGACATTCAAAACCAAGAAATGCAAGGTACTCCACCTTGGGAAAAAAACCTGCAGCATGCTTATAGGCTCAGCAATGCTACGCTTACTAGCACCACTGCTGAAAGAGAATTGGGGGTCATGATTGACCACAAGATGAACATAAGCCACCAATGTGATGTTGCAGCTGGTAAAGTAAACCAAACTCTGGCTTGCATCCATAGATGCTTCTCAAGTAAATCTCAGGTTGTCATCCTCCCACTGTACTCAGCCTTGGTGAGGCCACAGCTGGAGTACCGCATCCAATTCTGGGCTCCATAATTCAAGAAGGATGTGGAGAAGCTTGAGAGAGTCCAGAGGAGAGCCATGTGCATGATCAGAAGACAAGAGAATAGGCCTTATGGAGAGAGGCTGAGAGCCATGGGACTCTTCAGCCTGGAAAAGTGCAGGCTCAGGGGTGATTTGGTGGCAGCCTGTAAGTACATCAGGGGTGTGCATCAGGTTCTGGGGGAATGCCTGTTCACCAAAGCACCCCAGGGGATGACAAGATCCAACGGTCACAAACTCTTCTAAGACCATTTTAGGCTGGACATAAGGAAAAACTTCTTTATTGTCTGAGTCCCCAAGGCCTGGAATAGACTCCCTCCTAAGGTGGTGCAAGCACCTACTCTGGACTCATTTAAGAAGTGTTTGAATGCTTATCTTGCTGGGATCCTTTGACCCCAGCTGACTTCCTGACCTTGGGGCAGGGGACTGGACTCAATGATCTTCTGAAGTCCCTTTCAGCCCTAATGTCAATGAAATCTTTGAATCTATGACTTAGCACACTAGTATGAATGCAACTACCACCCTACTGGCAAGCACAGAATACATTATGGGAATAAAGTAAAATGGTAAATCAGTTAGCACCAGCAGATTCAATAACAAAAACTACATCCTTAGATTTTCATTAGCACATTTAAATATCTCACATCTCATTCCCCTTTTTTTGAAGTTACAGCAGCATAACTCACTTTAATGATATTACTGACTTTCTCTTTAACACATACAGTACTTTGCAAGCCTCTCCAGTGGCTTACTGTTTCCTTCCTGGGTAATGTTTATTACCTTCTTCATTACTTCCCTGAGTACATAATGTATCCACAGCTATGTCAAGTTCATGTCCATGTTTTCTTCCTGGGTGGCATCTATCATTTTCTTCAATGCTGTCCTGAGGAAACATTATGATTTTGGCTGTATCATAATTAGATATCTTGTTATTGGATGTGGGGTACTCAGCATCACTGGATACTGGTGGTTTTGGACTACTACTTTCTGGTATAGCACTACTGGTTATCCCTGTAGGTTGTGGACTCAGTGACACAACAACAGATTCAATTTTAAAAAAAAAGTTTCATCTTGGATTTTCATAAGCAACTTCAAATATCTCATACCAGATGAGAAAAGAAAAAGGAGTTACTTATAAACCTCAAGCAACAGTAACTCCCACAGCTCATTCCCTTTGGAGAAAATGAGTGATGTGTCTGCATAAATCAGGATCTTGTGGATCCAGACCTGTGTCCAAGAGCATAACTCTAAGCTGTGCATACTTAATGCCATATGCATGTTGTACTCAAGACATAGAATGAGCCTCATTTTGCTTTGGTCAGATCACCCCATACCAGTGGGAAGAAGAGTGGAATTTGTCCCATAGACTGTAAGAAAAATGGAAGGGACTTTTAATAGGATAGTCATAGCACTGGGAGGAGATAACAAGTAGGGCTGTGTGAAGCTTTGGGTGGTGATTCAATTCAGAGGAGATTTGGCCCGATTTGGGGGCTGAATCTCCAAATCTGAATTGAATTGGGGGAACAATTTAAAGGTCCGAATTGATTCAAAGCTCGCTGGAAAAGATCTTGGACAGCTTTGATGATTTGGGCAGTCCTCAGTGGCTGCAGCAGGGAGCTGGAGCCAGACTCGGAGCTGGTAAGTAGGGGGTGGAGGAGGGGGGGCTAG
>NW_005842060.1:1455433-1467764 GCF_000455745.1 Alligator sinensis | reverse complement strand
GCTCCTGGTGCTTTAAAGATAAGTCTTGGTACTCACCAGGTACTGCTGGGTGTGTGGGGGGGTGATCCCTGCTGCCCCCACTGCCCCACGCACAAGCCCCCTGACCCCTCCTCACTCCTCCAGCCCCGCTTCAGGGGCGCAGGCCCAGCCAGCTCCAGCCCTTTAAGGAAAAAAAAACAGAGACAAGCCCTGGGACTCTCTGCTCCTGGTGCAGCCTCGGGGCTCTGTGGGGGCTCATGCATAGTCTCCCACATGGTGTGGGGCAGTGGGGGGCAGCGGGGATTGCCGCCCACTGGCAGGAGCGGTGAGTGGGGGGGGTTGGGTTTTTTTTCTTAAAGGGCTGGAGCTAGCCCAGGTGGGGCATCAGTAGGGGGCCTGGGGGAGTAAGAAGGGGTGAGGGGGCTCATGCAGAGCCACCCATGCAGTATGGAGCAGTGGGGGGCAGCGGGGATTGCCCCCTGCCTGGCATTACCCGCTGAGCTGGGGCTTTTTTTCCCCAAAGAGCTGGGACAGGCAGGGCAGCCATTGTCAGGCTGGGGGGAAGGGGCCCGGCCTGACTGATTTGAGATTCGGAGATTCAGCAGCAGTCGCATCTCTGAATCAGATTCAGCCAAACTGAATCAAGACAGTGATTCGAATCACCGAATCGAATCACTGTCCTCCAAATCGGCCGAATTTGAATCCGAAGCAATTACTAGCCACTTCTCACAGGCCTAATAACAAGTATACTCATAAGCTAACAGAATTAGCTGAAAGCAGCTGGTAAGTAAGGGGACTGGTTTATATCCCATGCAGAATAGTAGCAGTCAGAAATAACTGTCATGCGTAGGCTGTTTTATTACCTATAAAACTGTTTGGTAAGCTCATTTCATTTCTTTGTGGAAATGAATGCCATCACAAGAAACATTAAGGGGTACTACTGTTGGCAGTTGAAATAAGAAGAGCTGGGAAAGAATGGGCATAGGCGTTAAACAATTTCAGGCCAGCCCTTTTGTGGAGATCTACTGGTGTTCCAGGTGCTTTTGTTTTGGTGCTTTACATGCTCTGTGGATGGAGGACTTCAGCTTCATGGAAAGTCAACCTGTTGCCTCTAAGGGACCTGAGGGACAACCCTTGCAAACCTGTATTTTTGCAAGTAGTGCTTACGCAAAGGCTGAGTGTCTATGTTGTCAATGGAACCAGTCATGTGAGCATTTCACTTCCAAAGGAGTTAACTCATAGCAAGCGGTATATATAAAACTGCTTAAGCTTCCTTGAAAAGCCAAAAAACATAATTGCATTTCTACTGAGCTTTCGGTTCGCTGTGGTCATTACAATAGCCCCGAGACTTGTACTCTATTATTAAATGTGAATGTTCCTTCAATCATTAATTGATATTTGACATCCAATAACTGTTTAATTGCATTTAAATTGCATGCTCATATGAGACGCTTAAGTAGTTAACATTAACTGACTTGCAAATAATTGATTTTTTAAAATTGTGAACTATCAACCCCTCTTCATCAAGTGAGTCACACACTGTCAGTGAGGAGAATTAGCTGGCTTTGCAGCAAAACTTCACCCCCTCATAAAAAGCCAGGAAAAAACTGCGTACAGATGTAAGGAAACTGGGGGGAGGGGGTGAACAAAATCCATTTACTCATTCAGTTGTTGCTTTCAGAAGCAAAAACACCAAGGATTGTTTAACCGCAGGAGCCTCTCACTCTTCACAGTGACAGTGCTATGACCCTCACTGAAACAGACTTTCAGTGGCACAGAAGGAATTGCTAAAGGTTCAGCTACTGGGCTGGACCATTAAGCCTCGGAGGCACTAAGGAAAACACAAAAGGATTGTCAATGTCAAGTCTGAAGCAGAAACAAGCTTTGAAATATAGGAAGGAATAAAAAGAAAAACCTCTACAGGTATATCATTCCCAGCCAGATAAAAATCTTAGCAGAAGAGATGATAAAGGCTGGATTTGAACAGCTGCTGTCTCTGGTAGAAGCCCAACTGGTTCATTTTAACCCAAAACCTAACACATAATTTTGTTGTAACTTGAGGTCTTAAGAGCACACAATGGCTACAAGCTCAGCAATAAGAAAAACGAGGTGCATAGAAATGGTGAGCTAAACAAGCTCTCTAGATGCCTGTTTTATGTAAGCAAACCCTGGCGTGAATCATGAAGGAAGATAACACATTTCACCCAAGTTGCTTATCAAAAAATTGCAAATTTCAATTTGTCCTAGAGGATACCAAGAAGAATATACAGCCACAAATAAGGTCACTGATGAAGTGATTTAATGTTTATTAGATGTTTAAAGTTGTTCCTGGGGAATATTTGTAATAGAAATGTATTTTTGAGATGAAAAATGTGACGTGAAGTGATAGCAATACTTTCTGGTCCCAGACATCTTTATTAAAGCAAAACAGTGCATCCATATAGAGCATTCCAGACCCAGAATTTAACTTGGTTCCCATAAAAATGCATCAACCACAGCATTTTCATGAAAGAAGGGGAGTTTTTAATGCCTTTAGTTTTGTGGCTCTGTGATTTACACAGGGCAATTGTATATAAATATGCAGTTCCACATCCTTGATGAAAATAGGCTTTCCTAGTTTATGGGCTTGCATACATTGTGCTGCATTTCTCTACATGGGGTAAAATTTATGTTGAAAGCAAAAAATGAGAGCAAAGCAAAATGAAAATTACTGTAAAGGGCTTTTCCTTATGCAGCAGAAGCACTGATGCTAACCAAAATCATTTTAGATGCAGTCCTTGATAAATGTACCCAGAACCTTATATACTCAAGGGACAACATCATTAAAATTATCATTGGCCAGATTCTGATCTATTCTAGTATTGCAAAAGAGAACTTAAAGGTGACTTAAATAGCCAGTGAGGAATCCTCCTCATACAGAGGGTGACCAAGGGTCAAAAAATGTTGTAGCTAGGACATATGGCAAGATGAAGATCCTCTTCCAGAACAAAGACTATTACCAATGGGCACTTACACATGTGCAGGGAGCCTGCTCTGATGCGCTAGAAATCCAGCGTGTCAGAGCAAACTCGATTAATCAAGTCTGCTGGAGCGTGTGAATTGCTGTGCTCAGGCAGCCTGATGCAAGACATGCATCAGCAGTGCAGCGTGCATTTGTGCTAAGAAAATGGCAGTGGTGCACTTTGAACTAAAACATATTCTATATGCTTTAGTTCAAAGTGCACCACTGCCATATTCTCAGCGTGGGGATGTGCTGCGCCACTGATACACGTGACACATGGGTGCTTTTAATTAGCACAGCTTGCTAATTAAAAGCTCCCAGCACTGCATTGGGAACACATGTAAAAATGCCCAAGGATGCTATTGAGAATCACCATAGGCTGTTCCAAATTTCACAGGAGGATAAGCTCCGCCATGGATGCCAGTATGGATGTATATATGTATATATAGTGTACTGTAGCTTACAATAACTTGCTGGGCTACTCCTGCCTGGAATCCACTTGGGGGTTGAATAAGGCTTTTTCTCTTTTTCCTCATATACATATTTTTTACTTGCACGTTAGAGAATATATAGGCACAATAGAAGGCTTTAATTAGATGAGGAAACCAGTTTAATAAGTCCCCTCTCTATTCCTACAGCAGTGATTCTCAAATAGGGAGCCATGTCACTCTGTGGTGACATGAGATCTTTTCAAGGGTGCTATGAGGTGCCACACAGTATCAACACTATTAGGTGTGCAAACAAGATAAACCCAGAGATTTCAAATTAGAATCCATACTATCAAAAATATTCTGAACTGTTGTGGTCCTTCTGACAACAAAATAATTGCTTTAATATTTTTTCATAGTCAAGAAATGAGTGAATGCTGAGAGCCAATATTTTCTGAAGGATACCTTCAGTCTAACAAGGTTGAGACCCACTCTCTTAGGGAGTCCAAATGGAAAGAGGAAAGGGTACCACGGAAGTAGCACCTTCATATATAAAAGTATAGGGATTGAAGTCCCATCCAAGGATGGGAATCCTCCTGTACAAGAGTCATCTTTGTGGTCAGTTAAGGGGTGCTATTCATAGACTGTGGCTGAGGATTTTATACTATCTTCAGCAGCTAACCAGGTGCTGGTCATGAGGAAAGCAAGTGAGTTATAAAGCATAGGGGAAAAAAGAGATCTCTGAAGACAAATTAGGGACAGAATAAGCTCTCCCAAATACATGAAATTACTGAAGAACCCTGTTGTTAAACTGAGAAAAATACAGAAGGCTGGTAACATACTCCCAAAATTCATTTATCTGACACAAGTAACATCCATTTGTTCTTTGATAATAGCCTAATTTTTTTCTTTGATCTCACTCCCATGCTGTAGTTTTGTATGGTGAGTTTTAGCCTGCTGCAGATTGTTATTGAAGGTTCCCAGCATACCTCACCTTTAGTAAAAGAACTAGCAGAAAACTCGGCAACCACCTAATTCAGTTATATGGAGATAAGGTATTAAACAGGTACCTGTACAAACAAGTTAATGACTTCATTGGGCCACCTGCAATGGAGTTCTGTGAGCCTGAGATAAGGTTCCCTTACCCAAGGGGATTAGGCAATCAGAAATTTAATAGAAATAATGACTTGAGTGTGCATCTCATTTCCTTTATACCTGCTGATGCCCTTGCAAGAAACATTTGGAAGTGATTCAGAAGCCTGAGATACAAAATACTGCACTTGAAAGCATCTGGAGATGACCACAACGTCACACTCCCCTCCTTTACTTGATTTCTAATCACAACCTTGTTATAAAATCTAGGATAATGAATAAGATAATACCATCTTCCCCCAACACTTTTACACCATGTATTTCCAAAAGGGAGCAGTTGCAGGTAATCATTACTAACTACTTCACAAACTGGGAACTTTTAAAAATTGAATTTCTGCTTATGAAAGATGTCAGATTTACAGCTCCAGAGACTGATGCTCTCTGTTCTCAGAGTTAGCAGATAACAGCCTGCTGCACTGCAAGCTTCACTATACTGCCCTGGCCGTGTGCCTAAGCTCTTATCTGGAAAGACCACCTATAGGGTGAACAAGTGTTGGTGTTGAATCTTCATGCTCTTTGTTCATTAAAGCTGGTCAAATATTAAACAAATATGTAATCCTTCTGCCAGGTACTGAGCCATGTTCAAACAGCTCTTAAAACTAATACTACTGGCTTGAGCCCGCTACCAGGATATGAGATCGCCTAAATACCTTGTCTGAGTTCCCTAAAGTACTGCTTCACCACTTACAAGTATAACACCACTTATATTCTGAATGTTTGGCTATGACCAGAGGGTTGGGGGCTACTTGCTATAGTTTGTACTGTTTGGGGACCTGAATTTTACAGTTTTTTGTTAAAATATGCTATTATAAATGGGAGGTAGATTACACTTTGCCTCTACCAGCCCTCTCTTCCAAAACAGTGAAGTTTGGAGGCACACAAATATTGCTAATGCAAAGTAATACAAAGGTTGCTGAAAGGTCAGCATTCACTGTGAAGAGATCTGCAGCGGGATGACCCTCAGTTTTATTACTGAGGAACAGGAGAGTCTAGACAGTGGTGCATCAGGTCCTCAAACGGAAAGTGGTTGTGAGGATCAGTCCCTATACTGGGTTCAGGTAGCGGCAGGGTTGCCAACTGTTAGTAAATTTACTAAATGTCAGTCAAAAGTCAAGCTAAAAATGGCTGTTATCAAATTCCATAAAGAACTTTAGCTAATGGTAAAAACACTAAGCAGCCACAAAGCCGCTGGCATGGATGTTCAAGCTCTCATGATGCTCTGGTCAGGTTCCAGAGGTCTGGAAAAGGGACAATGTGGTCCCTGTTTTCAAGAAGAGGAGGAGGGAGGAACCAGGAAACTATAAGCCAGTTAGTCTCATCTCTATCCTTGGGAAAACTCTGGAAAAAATCATTAAGGATCACATTTGTGGGAGCCCGACAGGGGAAATAATGCTGAAAGGAAATCAACACTGATTCATTGCAGTAGATCCTGCCCAACTAACCTTGTTTCTTTTTATGATCTGGTCACAAAATACTTAGATGCAGGAGTTGAGGTAGATGTCATCTACCTAGACTTTAAGAAGGCCTTCAATACAGTATCTCATTCTGTTCTCATAAATAAACTGACAGGCTGTGATGTAGATGATTACACAGTCAGGTGGGTGACAAATTGGCTTAGGGTACACACCCAGAGAGTGGTGGTGGACAGGTTGATATCAACCTGGAAAGATGTGGGCAGTGGAGTCCAGCAAAGCTCGGTCCTTGGACCAATGCTATTCAATGTCTTCATCAGTGACTTGGATAAGGGTGTGAAGAGCACCCTGTCCAAATTTGCAGATGCTACCAAATTATGGGGCAAAGTTAACACACCAGAGGGTAGGAAACGGATCCAGGTAGATCTGGACAGTTTGGAAAAATGGGCAGAACGAAATAGAATACAGTTCACCAAAGACAAGTGCAGAGTGCTGCACCTGGGCAAGAAGAACCACCAACACACTTACCGGCTGGGGGATGACCTTTTCAGCAGCACAGCAGCGGAAAGGGATCTTGATGAACATGAGTTGTCAATGCGACAAAGTGATCAAAAAGGCTAACCACACTTTATCATGCATTAGCAGATGCATGACGAACAGGTGGTGACGCTTCCCCTCTATGCAGCACTGATCAGGCCTCAGTTGGAGCATTGCATTCTATTTTGGGCACCACACTTCAAGAGGGATGTGGCGAATCTTGAGAAGGTTCAGAGGAGGGCTACTAATATTGTCAGAGGCCTGCAGGGAAGGACTATGGGGAAAGACTGAGGGACCTAGATCTCTTCAGCCTTCACAAAAGAAGGCTGAGAAGTGACCTTTTGGCTGCCTATAAATTCATCAGGAGAGGGCAGCAGGGAATAGGCGATGCTCTATTTACTAGGGCACCCCCTGGAGTGACTAGGAATAATGGCCACAAATTGATGG
This sequence comes from Alligator sinensis, assembly GCF_000455745.1. Lineage (NCBI taxonomy): Eukaryota > Metazoa > Chordata > Crocodylia > Alligatoridae > Alligator > Alligator sinensis. Next base: position 1,460,808 of record NW_005842060.1, on the reverse strand, counting down.
AGAGTAGATTTAGGTTGGCCATTAGAAAGAACTTCTAATGTAAGGGTTGCCAGAATCTGGAACGGGTTTCCAAGGAAGGTGGCGCTCTCCCCTGCCTTGGGGGTCTTCAAGAGGAGACTGGACAAGCACCTAGCTAGGGTTATCTGACCCCAGCGCTCTTTCCTACCCACGGCAGGGGGTCGGACTCAATGACCTACTGAGGTCCCTTCTGACCCTAACATCTATGAATCCTATGAATCACTGATTATTTTTAACTCAGACACAACCAAGCTTATATACAAAATGCATTGTTCATTCTTCATATTATTGAAAATCTATTTGCAAAACATACTAAAAAAGGGAAGCAGTGCTAACAGTAAAGAAGAATTAGGGCAAGATCCTCATCTGACAGAACCATTATATGTCTGTAGGCTGGAAAAACAGCCAGGTCCCTGGGTCAGAACATGTACTTATTATGGGTTTCTTTTTCTAAAAAATTGGTTCTTCTGAACAGTTGGCATGGGTTCAACCATTTTAGCAACCCCAGAAAAGTAATCAAGAAAACTTCAGAATTCAAGAAAAGTTCAAAGGACTGTCCCATGACTGTGAAGGCAACCAGAACTGCTTGAAACACAGAAGTTCAAACTGAATGAAGCCTCCAGCATAAAAGTATGGTGTTTTCTTGGTCCAGTTATGCATGATACTATATGATACCAATATGCAAGGCTTCCCTATACTGTTCATGTCCCTCTGCTTCTGACCACTAGAATTCAGTACAGCAAGATGCACTCGGCACTTTGGATCAACCCTAAGTCAGAAGTCTACATTATAGGTGGCTAAGCAACAGGTTACCATGTCCTCTGACCAAATAATAATATCAGAATACTCAAGTTTCTTTTTTATTAATTATTTATAAATATGGCAATATGGCAATATTAAAGGACAAGAACTATTGGAAGTAATAAATTGAAGCCCATGGGAAAATAAGATCCATCTAAATTTTTTGCCCATTTCTTTCCCCATTAACAAATTTTCATTAGTGCATTTTTACTTGAAAAATACATTACTGATTTCCCCATCCCAGAGCTAAAAAAAATACTTGGTATGAATTAATTTTGCATTTCTGTTCAGAACAACTTAAGTATATATTTTTTTTTTGTGAAAAGCACCTGGTAAAAACTCCTTTGGGCCCTGCAGTAGGGCAACTACGCTGATTTCACCATCACAACTGAGTAAATATCGAGAGAAAGAGAGGTAGGAAATCCAGACTAATGCCAAGGAGCTGAGGAAGGTTTCCATGATTACATATTTGGCAGAGCGAATCAGAGGAGACAAATCAAAGGGGTGTTCCCAAGAGAGTATTTCATCACCTAGGATTTACAGTAAATAGGCCTCTAAAGCTGGTTTTAAATCCGAAATCTGAACTGGAATTTAAAGGAAGGGGAAAAAACACTTCAGCACCACACAGAAAATCAATCACACTGTAGGACTAAAAATACCTCGGCTTTGAACATTTTTTTCATTCTTATTAGACTTGAAAGTATGCCCATTGATCTAGCAAGAGCAATTTGCTAATAATTAGACCAGCAAGGGAGAACCTGGGATTTTAATCAAGGAGGTGGGGGGAAGGGGTGCTCAAACCTCAGAAGCCACAGCTCTAGCATGAAAGATAAAAGAGCAGCTAATACCCTTGCTCACTGAAAAGGAGATATTGTTAAATTAACCCACAACCAAATTATCCTACTAAGCAACAAGCCTAGATGCCTACAGATTCACACAAGCTTACAGCCGTCATCCCATCTGTGACTCTGAGATAACCACAAATTATTCTTTTAGCACTTACTGAAATAGGAAAAAGACCTCAGGTTCTCTCCATCAATTACAGGTGCTAATGATGAGTTGTTTGCATCAGTCCTTGGTCCCTATGTTCCCAATGTCTGTCACCAGATTAAACTGAAAGTTTACATTACATAAATCAGACTATTATTCATGTAAATACATCATTTTAAATAATAGAAAATGAATTCTTTGGGTAGAGGTGATATCTTTTATTAGACCAACTAAATAGTTGCAAAAAAGTTGTTCTTTGCAACTATTTATTTGGTCTAATAAACGATATCAGAGTTCGTCTGCCTTTGTGCTTAGACCAATACAGCTACAGCCTCAATTCCTAAATAATAGCAATTCATTCGACCTATTTTTGTGCATACTAGCCTAATATAATTTAAAAGTAGGGAGGAAATTAATTGTAAAAGAATGGACATTTCTGATAAATAGTTAATAAGGTGACAGTCTCTCTCACCACTTTAGCTGCTAGCATCTATCTACAGACAAAAAAAAAAATCAAAGGTATTCATTTCCTCATAAAATATGTATTGTTTTTTATTTTAAAAGAAAGAGGGAAATCAATTTTACTTTGAAAAGCACATTAAAAATGTAAGCTCAAGAGCATGGGATACATTTCACAGAAGATTGCAACTGCTAACAGTTTTTTCTCATCTACCAGAAGAAATCAAATGAAACCAGTTTGCCTCTGGGGTTTCAAACATCATTACAATTCATCTTAATAATGAAGTTAAAATTAACTGAAAGAAGACAAAATTTAAAAAAAAATCTTGCACACACTCTCTCTCTCTCTCTCTGCCAACATATGGATTTATTCATGGAAAGTGGATAAAAATAATGTCCTTTGGGAATATTTGAAGAAGATGGCTAGTTATCTGGGATATCAATGACACTAATTCAGGGTATACAATAGTTTATTTAATATATATATATAAATATATTTACAAAAGTAATACATTCTTGTTTTCCAAATATGAGACAAAAAAACACAAAATACAATAAATACGTTATTCTGTAAACTCTACTGCCAATAATGCACATAATTAAGCCCAGGAACATACTTCCTTAAATGTAAGTTTCCAAGACTGCCTTTGTTAAATTTCTCTGCAGAAACAGGAAGGTAATGGTGTAAAAGTCAACAAAGGTCACCAAATAAAGGCAACCCCCGACACACAGTTTTACTGAATTGACTTCTGCATTTTCTAAGCTTGATCTATTGAATATGAGATCTTAAATGCTGGAGGCTGCACATGGGAGCGGAACAGGGGAAAACCCCTGATCATACCCGGTTCACTGTCCCTTTCAACATCCACCCTGTGAGACAAAGGATACCAGGCAAGATGGACCTCTGGCACCCACTAAATGGCAGTTCATAAGTTCTTATGATCCTAAAAGTGCTGAGTCTTCTCCATTGCCACTGTGTGTGGAAGGTGCTCAGTATATGACAAGAAATACTTAGTATCTGAAAGGAATGAACCTGATGTCTCTCATCTCTTTATGGGAGATAAAAGAAAAATGTACACTAAACTTACTGGAAATGTTCTATTTCATAAATTAAATACTTTAGGAAAAATAAGTTTGCCATGTCCCAGGTATAACAGGGATGTTGACAGTAATGGATTGAGCAGTAAAGTTGCATGAAGAACACTGGCGGTTTCTGCAGTTGTCAGGAATGATCCCTGTCTTGTTATCTGCTCTGGCTGTCAACTTTTAGTAGCATAATTTCTCTTGTTTCAAAAATCACTGTTTAGGTCGAACTCCTTCATATTTAGAATCTACCCACGGCAAAAATCACAAGCCTGACAAACCTGGTGAATATGCAGAGGAGAGGGAGCAGAAAGAGGTTTTGACCTGAAGAAGCATTTTCAGTCACGTTTTGATCCTGATGCTTTGGAGAAATCTTTTGACAACACCAACAATTTAGAACGAATGAAGAAAGGAAAGAGGTGGATTCACCACAGGGGATTTACCCTCTGACAACAAGCTTCCTTGCAGATTCCTTTAACGTAAGAGCTGCAAAAAAGCAGAGGAGGGAAAAGGAGCTAAATCTGAAACTACTGGCTCCAGAGAGGGCACCACAGCTGAGTGAATGCCAGGAGCAGTCTGTCGAATTACAGTCTCCCTCCTACACCTCCCCCTCAGTTCAGGACTTTGCTAGCAAATTCACGGTAGCAACACCCAAACTTCTGCAATGTTAGAAAGTGGAGCACCACAAAGCTACACAATCTATGCAAGTGCATGCTTTTATGATCATTATCCTCATCTTCCTCCCCTTTTACCTTCACAGTCTACAACTACACCAAAGTACTACCATTACCACTAGTAATGGTTGCCAACCTTAATCACCTTTGTTCTGCTTCTCCCAGGCCATTCCACTCAGATACAATGACTCCCTCCAAAACTCATAGACACTACCCAGCCACCCCCCTTTCAAATTCCTTCGTCTATCTACTGACAATGGCAGTGTAACGTGCCGATTTTTCACTATCCAATTGGATAAAGCGAGACTGCTAAACTAAAAGCTAAAACAAGCAAAGCAGAAACCATATCTGTGTATATACCCCCATTCAATGCAAAACAGCTGTTTGAGTGTTACACTGTCCTTTATCCTCCCATCCTTATTTCCTTATTTGTTATTTCACATGCTTGCTCTGTCTTTTGTTTAACAGAGATTATACACAAAAGACACACTCACTATGGAGTAACATACCCCAGATTTTACTTTGAAGTAAATTTACTCTTCAGTAAGAAGCAGGCATATGGTCATCTGTCCTAAATTAGGTGCCTACAGTAGGCTCTTGCACATAACCTGGTCACTAGATGGTAAGGGAAACCAGTCTGCATGGAGCAAAGGGCTACTCCAAGATACCATTTCATCTCCAAATGGCACCTGACTAGGGAAGCAAACAAAAACCAAATGCATCAATATACTGTATTTTTCCAAATCTAAGAGGACCGCATATTTAGGATGTCCCCCCAAATAATTAGATTCTATACATGGAAAATTTATAAATGTGTTATTATTTTGCATGTACAGAATGTAATTATTGGAGAATCATCTTAAATATTTGCCTCCCCCCACCCCCCTGCTGCAACAGAAAAAGCACTGGGGGGGGCAGCAGTGAGGGAGGCAGTTGGGGGCAGGTGGTAAAGGGAGCAGGAGGTAGGGGAGGGGTCAAGAAGATTGTCCCCTGCCCCATGCTCCCCCACACCTTACTCCATGCTGCTTGTCCCCACCCCCACTTGTCCCCATGCTGCCTGCCTTACCATGCCTGCCTCCTCACCACCTCTGTTCCCATTGCCTGTCCCCCTGTTGCTACAGGTCCCCCACGCTCCCTTCCCCTGTCTTTCCCCCCCCCACACTGCCTTAGCCTTATCCCCTGCCATTTACCCTTGGTCCAGCACCAGAAGGCTCTGTGCCTGCTCCAGCCTTGGGCAAGAAACATGTGCTTGCTGCTGCCAGAGCCTGGCCCAGAAGCACTGGCAGCAGCCCAACAGCTCCAGCCTGGCTCTGAGACCTGGCGGGGGGGGGGGGGGGGGGGGGAAAAAGG
>NW_005842060.1:1454155-1455402 GCF_000455745.1 Alligator sinensis | reverse complement strand
GGGAGGGGAGGAAAAAGTGGGCAGAGGCTGTAAGGAGGGGAGAAACTGGACTTCCAGTGCATCAGAGGAGGCTCCTCGCACATCTGTAGGAGCCTCTACTGCCCCAGACAACCCCTGTCACCATCTACATGTGCATTTCAACACACTTAATTACTCCACTGTACAATAGTACTGTCCCTGACAGTACTAATACCGTGCATGTGTAGATTGCAGAGGTAGTCAACTCTGAAGTAAAGTGCACGTGTAGATGTACCCACAAAGGGTTATTATGCACTTTTTACATAACTGGGTTGGGGGGGTAACCTAGAAATGTAACAAACAGATTTTGTACCTTGGTCAGTGGTGGTACCTGGGCTGACAGCAGCAGCTGACACTGTCAGTCTTAAATCCAGGGCCGTCCCGGGGAGAAGGGACGGCCCTGGGACGGTGAATCGGGGCAACCACCCCGGGCCCCATGTTTTGGGGGGCTCAGTGGAGCTGGGCAGAGTGGTTGCAGTAACTCCATGCTGCCGCTGGCATCACATCCGGCCACTCAGCACTGCCACTGAATCCACCACCAAATCTGGTGTGTCTGGCCGCTCACCCCCCCACTGCCAAATATGCCGCCAGCTTCCTTGCGCCCGGGGGCAGGGCACCACACAGGCTGATTTGCCCTAGGTCCTGCACCCTGCTTGGGTTGTCTCTGCTTAAACCCCCTCTAAGTTGGCATCTAGGGCCCAACTCACGCTCTCCTAGTTACTCTATTGGGTAACACCATACCTTCATCCTCAGCTGTCCATTTCACCTGAAAGTAAAGCAACAATAAAATTAAAACACAGCCTGAACTAGCTTCCCTGCCGAGTCATGTGGTCAGGCTACTAGATTTCTCCTTGAAGAAGCTTTTTGTCTTCCTAGTCTCTCTACACTTTTATTATTCTCTTATGATCTACATGGTCTGGACAATGTCACAACCCAAAGTTGTGATTTTCTTGTTTGTGTGTACTTCGGCATCGCTAAATTGTGTTCCCGCTAAATTGAAGCTCTTTTGCACGGTGGAGTGTTCTGTTGAAATTAAGAACCCGCGTGCAGGAGTTTTTCCCGCCAGTTTTGTAGCCTTCTTTGCATCGTGCATTTCTTTTGCATTATGGTGATGCACGGTACAAGGAAGTTCCCGCCATTTGTATTGAGATTTCCGCCACATTATTGGCCAATCTTAATATAGGCACACGTGGCGGCTAGCTATTTGGTTTTCTGCCCCGCCAAAAAAG
>NW_005842060.1:1432468-1454124 GCF_000455745.1 Alligator sinensis | reverse complement strand
AGAGGTTTAATTTGTCGATCCCACTGAGCTTCAACAACTCCGGGGGACCTAATTTCCGAACCCTCGGAGCCTTAACAACTCCGAGGCACATAACCTCTAGCCTCTCCCCGTCACCGACCGCAATCCTAGACGTATCCCTGTCCTATGGACCCAACTGTCGAACCCACGGAGTCTTAACAGCTCCGGGGGACCTGGGAACCGAGTGAAACCCACGGAGATTCAGCTGCTCTGTGAGAGAGAATTGTTAAACCCACGGAGCCTAAACCACTCCGGGGTCAAGGAACTGAGTCTATCAGAGTCCTCTAATGAGAACTCAAGCGGAGCTGAGCCTGGAAAGCTGACCAGCCTACACCGCAACCACCTTGGGTGTAAGTAAATAATCTTTTCAATCAACCATTACGCCTCCGTGACTGATTCTAGCTCGAGCGTACCATACCGCGCCGCGGTTTTCTCCAGCCCGCGTGCCCGGGCTGCTGGCCATAGCCTGTGTGCACAAAGATGGGCCCGGCTCACCCCCGAGATCAGGAGCCGGCCCGCACAGACAACAGTGTGAATATGCAGAAAAGCACTGCAAATCTATGTGGTGTTCTAAAGCCTGGCGGCCTGGCATGCTTTATTTTAAAAAGGGAAACATTGCTTGCTTGTTTGCTTTTTGACCATTACTCAGAAATGTGAATTTCAAAAGAAAATTGAAAATTTGTTTTTTTCTAATCAGTTTTTCTTTAAAAAAAAACAACAACCCTTTTTCTTCAGCTCATGTTGCCTACAGCAAAATATCACTTTAAAGAGGTTACAAGGCAGAAACAGAAAAGATATTGACTGAGCTGCTAGCCAGAGGAATGGATCTCTCTATCTTAGTTGTTTGGCTTTGATGGAGTTGGTGCAATGAATGAGTAAAGTTTTTCTGCAGCTCAGGCACTCATATGCAGTAAGTACTCAGTCTTGGAGATCAATAACTCTACCGAGGTTCCTGTAACTATTGGGTAAAACTGCAAAAAGCATCAGCATCCCTCAATAATTCAGGGGAAATAGTGACATTCTGGAATATTCTGACAAGAATGCTTCTGATATCAGCAAGTTTATCGCTTCTCACATACACTAATGCTGGTTGTACTGATCGGTGTTACGCTGCCATTATTTCCCACTAACTTCGTACATGAATTTTGAATGTGCTAAAAGAAATTCAAAATTTGGAACATACCACAAGAGGCAAATAATCTTCCTGATGATTTAAAAGATATATTTAATTGGTCTGTCTGCCTTTTTGAGGCAGTTCTGCATGAGAGACAGCGTCAAATGGGTGAGTGGACACTTTTGTACTGCAACTGACTTGCCTTTTAACTTTAACTACCCTGAGATGATTTAAGGGTTTTTCTAAGGTTCTCATCAAAATGAAGATGAATTAGATAAACAGTTTGCAAAACCAAAATATGTGAGAAGTGATTCTGGCCTAAAATTTTAAATGTTCCATGTGCACATCTAGATGAGATGTTTACTGCAGAGTAGACTAATTAGCACTACAGTAAAACATCTCCATCTACATGTGTGGAGCTCTTAGGCCAGAGTAAACTAATTAACTCTGCCATCAACTAGTACTGCCAAACTCAAGTACTATCCTACGGCAGAGTTATTTACTCCACTGCAATGCATGTGTAGATGTTGACAGGGCTGCTGGGGCAGTATTTTTACTTTAGTGCGGGGGCTGCCTGCTGGCTAGACCTACACTGAAGGATGCTTGTGCCCCAGCCAGCCACTCCACAGCATGCTAAGCTGGGTCAGAGCAATCCCAGGCTGGCAGGCTGATTCCTAGGACCCCGTGCCAGCCAGGGCTATGTTGCCTTGGCTCAATAGGCTGCGGTCCCAGGAGCACATGTAAATGCTGTGCCCAGGAGCAATAGACACCAGGGTGAACTGAGCCAGATTTTATTCAGTTGAATTTATTTCATGTGTGGACAAGCCTCATAATATTCTGACAAGACTTGCAGCAGAATGTACCCATGAAACTATGCAGCAATATCATAACAATCACAATTTCTTCCATTTATAGATGCCTTGCTGCTACAGTAAAATTGTGTACAGTATTTTTACTCTGCTGACTACAATTCAGGGTATGCAACAACAGTAAAACTGGACAATTAATAGGCCAGTGCTTGCTTATATTCACCTACTGGTGATTTCAGAGGTGCAGTTCTTGGCTCACAAAAGTCAATGCGAGTTTTAGCATTTATTTCCATGGATCCACATTTCGCCCTAGGCCTCTCTGGAGTACTGGAAGCAGAGAGAAAGTGCTGTGGAGTATCAGAAGTGGCGCACACACTAGCATGAAAAGGATCCCATTCCTAAGATTCCTATTGAAATTTGCATTGATTTGGATTTAAACCCAATGCTCTCAAAATATTTGTATTTTAAATATGTTTTACATTAAATAATGATTGGATAAACTCCATACACCACATTGGAAGCAGTATCCCTTTTGCTTGGTTTAATTCTGGGTCCATGACTCTTGCATGCCTCTCCCCACAGTAAGTCAGCTTTAGCTGGAAAGATGGAGGATGCTTATATTCCTACTGCCATCACCTAGTAATTAGGGCTTTTCTGTGGAAGTGGGAAAAGAGAGTTTAGACTCTCCTCAGTGTAATAGGGGGCTAGAACAAGGTATCCTACTTTCTTGCAAGTGCATTGACCAGTAGACTATTGGGTAAAAGCTCTATAGTTTTGCTTTACCTAAGGATTAGAGGATTTATGGGTGCTGACAGATGTGCAGCTCCCCAGTATAACTCATGACACATCATAGAACGTGTCATGAGTCAGACCAACCCTCCCAGTCCAGCAGATGTTTGCTGTTGAATTGGGAGGGTGCATGATCCAGCTCCCCTTTGGAGCTGATCAGGGGAGAGAGGCTGCATGTTTGCAGCATCTGTCTTCTAGCCCTGTCCCCTCTCAGGATGAGAGGTGGGGAAGGCAGGTGAGTGAGTTTTGTTTGGGGATGTGGATTGGAGCCCCCCATGTCAGTGGGGAGGGGGGACTCCAATCCATCCACCTACCCACCCACAGATTAAACTCACTCCCCTCCTCTTCTATCCTGAAGACAACACGTGGAGCAGAGCTTGGCTGCATCAGCCCAGCCCTGCTCTCAGCCATGCTGACACATGTTAATGAAGGCACTCCACTTTGGAGCACCTTCAACTGAACTCTCATGCAAAGAGGTTTCAGATTTCATGCGATCAGACATTTTTAAAGTTTTCTGCAGCTGTGGACTTCTGTAGAGCACTTTCAGTGGTTGTTTGTATGACAAACTGTCACAACTCTCAGTGTCCTATGTGGAGCTATGTGTACTTCCCAGAATGGAAATGGATCACAGTTGAGCTTAAAGAAGAATTAGAAGTCTCAGTGGCCATTCTGGATCTCTTATGAGCATACACAGAAGGCCAAGCCTGGCTGTTTAGGGATCTTTCCAACCCATAATAGAGGCAGATAAAGTATGCAAGTATCTTAGCAGTTTGTGGTTGTTGCAGAGAGTGGAATAGGATTATTTATTCTTACTGATTTATACTCCAAAACACATCTAAGTGACACTTAGATGCCTTCCCGGTGGAATGGGACCTGGGTCTAACAAACTGATAGAAAACAAAATGCCCTAACTCAGTAAAATAACCAGGGTCTCAATTATTATTACATTAAATCATTATAGTACAATTCACCATTTTTATGAAGATATAAACATTTCCACAACACATACACAGAATCTTGTTTATTTACCTCATACCATCCCCTTACAAATCCCTGGAGGCACTATTGGAATAGAGCAAAGACAGGCACAGAAAAGAAGTGAGGCTAGCCTGAACGACTGCAGTGCATTTGATGACATGGAATTCTGAGGACAGATTTTATGTGTATGTGATTGAACATTTAAAAAGCTGCATCCTACAGAGAGTAACTGGAACATCAGAAGTCTGGAAGGTGAATTAATCCAAATGAATTGGTTCAAAAAAGGGCAAGAGAGTTGTTAATCCTAAGAAATATATATATATATATATATATATATATATATATATATATTATTTTCCATTCTAGAGAATATAAAGCTGACATTGAAATTGGTACCTCTGTTTCAATAGTCTAAGGCCATAACTTATATTTAGAAAACATTATGATATATCAGCACCAGGGAGAAGTACTAATGGTAGTTAGTTTGCTATTCACAAATGGATTCCTGAACCGAACAGCCTGTTAAGGTACTTCTGGTTTTTTTCATTTGTGGTAAGAATTTTTAAACTTTTCTCCACACTATTGGTTTTAGTCTCAGGAGAAAGACAAAATAAATTATTTGAGTTTATCAGGCTTCAGAATCTAAGGTATTTGCAGGTTAAATATATTTGCCAGTAACTTATGCTTTATGAAAATGTAGGGAACTCTTTAATGAGCAAATATAGACTTTGATCCCTGTATAAGGCAGAGACAGACACTAAAGAACCACAAAAGGGAGAGGAAAAGCCCTTACAACATGGAGTGGCAGAATTATTATCTGCCTGGGTCCATTCTAACTAAAAGAAAAAGCAAAGAATAAAATACCAGGGAAAAAAATTAATGTGAATGTAATTTTGAGTGATAACCACACTGAGCCCTCTCAGAGTTAATTATGCCTTTTGAATAATGTTCTGAAACAAATGAAGGAAAATACCTTCATGAAATACTTATTTTAATTGCTTAAGTGATAATAGTAGTTTGTGAGTTAATTGGTTTGGTTTTTCCTAAAGGGAAATAAATACTTTTTAATGTTATGCAAGTAAGACAGCTGAAGATCAGAGAAGGAGTTTTAGCTGAAAAGAAGGTGGGTGAGACAAACTTATTGGAATGGAGATAATAGGTATGCACAGACCTTATACTTAGGCCACTTGTACATGTGACGGGGGTTTAGCCCCCTAAATTAAACGGGTGGGTTTTTAATTGTGACAAAAACCTACCCTTTCAATTTAGGGCCTTCCATCACTGTTACGGTAAGGGGCCTGATCCTTTTCTTTTTTTCCCTGTGGAGCCTCCCACCGCCTCTCACAGCGGGGGAGCTGCCAGTGGGCTGAGTGGCCCCTGAGCTGCAAGGGGCCCTGGTCCTTCCCTCTGTGTCCCCCGGGTCTGCCTGGGTGGGCTGCTAGCAGGGCGGGTGCTGCCCTGGGGGCACTGCTGCTGTGCAGGGAAGGTTCAGGTCTTCCCATAGCTCAGGGCCTGCCAGCAGCTCAGCTCCCAGCTACAAAAGAGACACGCAGGCTCTGTGGGGGGAGAGGGGGAAGCATCAGGCCCCTTGCTGCTTTTTCTTTTTTTTTCCTGCAGTGGAGCCTGGCTGCCTGAGCTACCACTGGGCTGCACAGCCCCTGAGCATGCACGGGGGCCTGGTTGCTCCCTCTGTGGCAGCAGCGCCCCCTGGGGCCACCTGAGCAGGGTGCTAGGTGTGCGGGTGCTGCCCCAGCTGGATTCAACTCTTCCCCAAGCCCACACAGGGAGCAGTACCTGCCTCTAGCAGACTGCCTGGGTGGCCCCAGGAGGCACTGGCAACACAGAAGAAAGGACCACGGCCTCTTGCAGCTCAGGGGCTGCTTAGCCCACCAGCAGCATACCTCCCAGCTGCAGGAGATGCAGGCAGGCTCCGCAGAAACAAAAAAGGATCAGGTCTCTCACTGCTTTTGCCTTCGGCCCACCTCTTCCATTGGGGGGGGGGAGGAGGGAGGGACACTGCATGCTGTCAAAGGCTGCAACATTACAAATAGCTATGCTGCAAACTAAACTACATGTGGATGTGGTTTATTTTGCAACATAGAAAACCCGCACATGTACCGTGAGACACAATTAAACATCAAAAATGGCCAATTTCTGTCACATGTACAAGCTCACTTAAATACCAATCTGTACATATATTCTGGGAGGTTAGATCAGGCAAAATTGGCTGGCACAAGCTAACTTAATTCACTTGTGGAAGTGAACTATATTATATGGGGAAAGGGGCACCCCAGTCTAAAGAATGTTTGTAAACATTCGGAGTGCAGCCAGGGGCTGGAAAAGCCCAGCTGCTTACCCTAGCCCCAGGGCTGCTTTCTTCCTACCTCCCTACCTGACCGGGCTATTTTTAGCTGCCCAACACACCCCAACCCCTGGATGGACAACCCCTTCAACCCTACCATGGAACCCCAACCCATCCCCGCCCCGATCCTACCAACCTCCCCCTATGGACCTGCTGACCACCCTGATCTAATCCATCCCTCCTTACAACCTGACTTAGATCAGATTCCCAGCATGACTTCCAGCACTGCAAGAGGTGTGAAAATGCCATGCCCAATCCAGGATCATGCATCTTAAAGTAAGCCATGTGATTGTAGATTGGGTAAAGTGAACATCTGCACATGCTCTGTGTTAATTTACATCTTTTAAAATTATTTTACCAATAACTTACAGGGGTCCTGATTCTTCAAAGTAAGTTAAAATTAAAGTATGAGGGACAGTATGAAGTATAAAACATTCTGTTTTAATCCAAATTAATTGTTTAAAAATATTTGACCACTTCCTCAACATACTTTAAATATATTTTTATTCATAATTCATTTAAATTAAAATTATAGAATGTACTGATTTTTTTGTTATTAAATTTGTTGTGTTGAGAAAGGTAGTTACTGAAAATGTATGCATAAGTAGTTTAAAGTTTTAATACTAAATCTCAAGTAAGATTAACCTGAAATAGAAAAGAATGTCTTCTAACACCACAGATAAATATGCACTTGCAGTTGAAGTCCAGCATATCTATCTGCCTGCCTGCTTGCCTCAACAGAAATATAAGTACTTTCCTGAACTGCAGTCTTTTAAGATACATTATTAGTCTTTTGGTAGAGGTAAAGAGGGTGCGTGTGTGTATAAAAAACCAAATAGTTGCAGCTGGAGCCACTCATATATGTATGTTTATTAGTGTATAGCCTATAGTAGTATATAGATCTATACAGATCTATATAGTTCCTATACACTATAAAGAAAGACAGACAGACAGACAGCTAGATATAGTGTATAGGCACTATATATATATATATATATATATATATATATATATGAGAGAGAGAGAGAGAGTTTGTTTTAAAGCAATAAAACCAGTTAAAACTGCCCTGAAATCTTTTTCTTGGTTCATGGTTTTAGGAATAATTGCTGCAAATAACAAGAACTAAATACTTAGAATTTTAGGGAGGAGGAGGAAAAGGATCTGTCAGTGCAGAGGCAGAAAAGGATCTTGGAGTCATTATTGATGCCAAAATGAACATGGGCCGACAGTGTGGGGACGCGGTCAGGAAGGCCAACCACACCTTGTCATGCATCCACAGATGCATCTCAAGCAGATCCAAGGAGGTGATTCTCCCCCTCTATGCGACACTGGTCAGGATGCAGTTGAAGTACTGCATCCAGTTCTGGGCGCCGCACTTCAGGAGGGATGTGGACAACATGGAGAGGGTCCAGAGGAGGGCCACCCACATGATCAGGGGGCAGCAGGGCAGGCCCTACGAGGAGAAACTAAGGGACCTGACCCTGTTCAGCCTCCACAAGAGAAGACTGAGGAAGGATCTAGTGGATGTTTACAAACTAGTCAGAGGGGACCAGCAGGCATTGGGGGAGTCCCTGTTCCTCTGAGCACTACCATGAGTGACAAAAAATAATGGTCACAAGCTGGCAGAGGGTAGATTTATACCAGCTATCAGGAGGCGCTACTTCACTGTCAGGGCGGCTAGGATCTGGAACCAACTTCCAAGAGACGTGGTGCTGGCTCCTACCCTGGGGGTCTTTAAGAGGAGGCTGGATGAACACCTTGCTGGGGTCGTTTGACCCCAGTACTCTTTCCTGCCATGGCAGGGGTCAGACTTGATGATCTGCTCAGGCCCCTTCCGACCCTACTGACTATGAAACTATGAGGAGTTTGATTTTCCACTTTTCTTTTGGATTCATCCTTAAGAATGGTTTTGAAAAGTTAAGTAATACATTGAAAGATGGAAGCAGCTAAAACTGCAGAGAATAATGGGAGAAAGCTGTGGAATGATACTGTGGAACTGATGAAGTATAGGGCTTCTAAATTAATTAGAATTTTCATAAACTAAATACTGAGTTTCAGGGGAAAGAACAAAAATCTTCCACGCATGAGTTGTGTTATGCATGAATATATGATTATATGCAGAAAAGGAGAAAAACTTTTTATTTTGCCTTTGGGTTTATTAAATGTCATATTTTCTCACATATAACCTTCAACCTTTTCCCCCCAAACCAGCTGGGAAGAGTGATCCCCAAGAATCTAGAAATGTGGCGGGGGGGGGGGAGGGGGAGAGTAGAGCAATGGCAGTATTAATTGTTGTGGATTTGGCCTCAGGTAAGGAGCTAGCATCCAGTTCCACTCTTGAGAAAGAGACTTTGCCTCTTATTGGGGAGGTCAAGCAAAATTCAAAATTCCATGCAGCAAAGCAAACAATCTCTTTACTAAATACATTTACTGAGGCAAAGGCCACCCAGTCAGAGTTCTGTGCCCCCTCCAAAGAGTAGAACAGCTCTTCTGTCCCCAATACAGACCACACAGCTCTGAGCACCACTAAAAAGTAGGGCTGCGCACAAAGCAGCACCGTTCCAATTCAACTTCTGTTTTGATGATTTGACGGAACAGTGTTTCATTTCATTTCAAAAGCACTATTCTGTTTCGTTTCATCAAAATTGTTTTGCTGTTTCGATGTTTCACCTATACTTTATTATGGGGAAACATAAAATGCATCAGGCAGGCAGATTGGGGGCTCTCCCGCACCTCTGGGAGGGCTGCAGAGGGTGTGCTGGAGTCCTCTGGGGGTGCAAGCCTCCGATCTGCCTACCAGATGAGAGAAGCTGGGTGCTGTCACCTGGGACCAGTGTTGGGAAGATCGGTGGTGTCACTGGTCCCAGGTGGCAGCACCCAGGTGCTCTCATCCAACAGGCAGATTGAGGGTGCAGGCCCCCTCCCTGGGGTGCAGGCCCCCAATCTGCCTGCCAGAAGACAGACCCAGGAAGTTTGGTGCTGCTGCTAGCCCCAGGTGGCAGCACCTGGCTCCTGTCACCCAGCAAGCAGATTGGGGGCACGCACCCCTGGGAGGACTCCAACACAGGTCCCTCAGCCCTTCCAGGGGTGCCGGCAGGCCCCTGATCTGCCTGCCAGCTGACAGGAGCCAGATGATGCTGCCTGGCACCAGTGGGGCAGGGCAGATCAGTTCATGCAGGGACCCACCACCCCAATCCCGGGGCAGGGGATGGTCCCCGCATGAGCTGATCTACCCCAGGTCCCACACCCTCCTTGAGCCAGCTCTGGTACAGGGCCGGGGCAGATCAGCTTATGCAGGGACTCACTGCCCTGATCCCGGGACAGGGGAGGGTCCCCACACAAGATCATCTGCCTTGAGCCCTGCATCCTCCTTGAGCCGGCTCTGGTACGGGGTCCCTGCACAAGCTGATCTGCCCTGACCTCATACCAGAGCCAGCTTGAGAAGGGTGCAGGTCCTGGGGCCCAGAGCAGATCAGCTCATGCAGGGATTGGGACAGCACCACCTGGGTCCAGACACCACAAACAAATCTATGCCTACTTTTTTTCCAGAGGCCATTTTTTTGCCTGGTGAATCAACATGTGCTGTTTTGTTTGACTTTGTATTTCTGGCATGTGTTGAAAGGTGATAAATTCCTCAATTTCTCTGTTCATTTGAGGCCAACATAAAATACCTTTACCTCTTCTCTTAGATTTTCAATGTCTAAATGACTTTCATTTATCTTTTTTTTAGCATATTTTTCTGTCACACCTTATTGATCCCCAGCCCGATACCTTTAAGCAGAATTTCACTTAAGACTGAACATTCCCAGTTGAATGGGTAAACAGGTTAGGAACGTGTTCTCCTGACCACTTTTGGCTAATAGGTTTAAACACAGATATTAACACAACTTGGTTTGTCATTCTTGAGTTGTTGGTCTAGCAATCACAGTCTACATTGTGTCTAACACTAGAGAGTTTGTTTTGTTTTGTTTTGTTTTGTTTTAATTAAAATTGGCATGTACCCTTTCTAGCTTTACTGGATATGCTTTACTGCACTTTTGTCAAATGCTGTAGATTGGGGTGGTCAACCTGCAGTATGTGTTCCACAAGCAGCATGGGCAGACTCTGTGTGGGGCATGCAGCAGAGTGGTTTGTAAGGACAGGCAGCATAGTGGCAGAGAGGGCAAGGAGCAGAAAGCAGAGCATCTGGTCAGACTGGGAGTTTAGGGAAAGGAGCAGAAAGTTGAGCTGCATATTGGGCTCAGAGTGGACTTCACAAAGGGCACAGAGATAATTTGTGGCGCACTTGCCGAAAAGTTGGCCCCCACTGTTGTAGATAATGACTAGGGACAGAAGTTGCACATAAACTGGTTTAAATGATCAGAAACTGGTTTAACCCTGTAACAGAACTTAAGTTCAGTGCACATAAACCAGTTTTAAAATGGCCAAAACTGGTTTAAGATGAGCCTGGTTGAATGTACTATCAGATTTAACTGATTTGGATCAAACCAGTTTATGGAACTTCTGTCCCAGACCCCTTCCTGGTTTAAGTTAAATCAGAGTCCCCCAGCATCCCAGCATGCTTTTCAGCCCTGGACTGGTCTAGGCTGGGCTGTCTGCTCCAAAAAGAGGGAGAGCTCACTGTAGCACCACCCCTCCCCCAGCTTCTAGCCTCAGCCACTAACCTGCAAAGATTGAATCAATTCAGGTTCAGGCTTTCTGAGTGTCTGTTCCTAGCCCATATGTCTACAGCAAATGCATATTTTGCAAGCATGTATTCAATTTGCAATGGGGAAAAAAAAGTAATGTTGGTATTACCAAAGGGCAAAGGGGTGTTTGCCAGACTTCTTTTGGCAATGATAAAAAGCACGTAATGGCCAGTTTTAGATTACACTGTCCATTGACCTGAACCTTTCTAGACTCCCCGATTGAGGCCAAAACTTCCTACCCTAGTTAAAGATATTGACATTCAGTTCTTATCCTCTACAGCACAGGAAGTACTGGTTTCTTTCTTTCTTTTTTCTGACAAGAAATAGACTCTTGGAGCATTCATTCACAATTTAGTTTTGCATTTTTTTTCATTGTACCATAGGACTGGTATCTTTTTATCTCTTTAATTAATGTTTTCAGGTCCAGTCTCTTCATTAACATTTGCATCTTTGGTCCTATTTCTATAGGGGCGCTCTCATCTTATTGATTTAATCATAGGCCACATACAGACATTTCATTTCCCCTGAGAGAGTCACTGCTTTCTCAGGAGAAACCACAAGTGTAGAGATGTTCAGGATTTTTGTCCCATAGCAGAAATGGCTGCTCCAGGAAAAAAATAACCTAGGAACAATAACAGAAATAAATCACTTCCAGGGGAGTTTCTCCTGAGAGAGTGACTATCTATACTACTTCCCATTCCGAGAGAAGCCACAGCATAGTTGTCCAGTTCCCAGGGTGCTTTGCTTCTTCTCCTTCCACCCCCAGAGAGAGTGTTACTTGGGCTGGACTTCTCCAGCCAAGCAGGGAGCAGACCATGCCCCCTTCACAATCCCACATTGTGCTGCAAGGAGATGCAAGCTAACCCTGAGCAGTCTAGGTCAGCCAATCAGGCTGCCCTGTGCAGTGTTGCCATCTGTTAGCAGGCAGATGGAGGGAGCCTACAGAGTATGCTGGTCTGTGTGCACAGGGGTCCTTTGGCTGCACAGCATCAGTACTGAATGCTCTCTCCTTCAGGGAATCAGCATTCAAACATTTATTTAGGCATCATGGGGCGAGTTGTTCTACCAAGAGAACAAGCCCAGAATTCTCCCAGGTCATTTGTATGTGTATAGGCATCCACAGAAGAACTACAGAATTCCCTATGTAAGTCATCACTCCAAGGAAACTTTGTACTTCATCCTTGTTTCCTGGGGATGCTTGCCATGGACTCATTTTACTATGGTCTACCTGTACACTTAATTGTGTTAACATATTTGGGGGAGAAGTTATTTCCTTTAAATGGAATATATAATTTTGGTTGTTTAGCTTCAGTCCAGCAGCTCTTGCTCTTACCAGAGCTGCTTTAAGCCTCCAGTACTGCTTTTCTACTATTTTTTCCAGATCAGAACTTCATCTACATCAATTTTACTATTCCATCAAAAAAATTGTAATGCAGTTTCATAGCTGGCTGCCTCTGCCTAAGATAACAAAACCATTAAATACATCAAGTGAATCAGAA
Source organism: Alligator sinensis (assembly GCF_000455745.1). Taxonomy (NCBI): domain Eukaryota; kingdom Metazoa; phylum Chordata; order Crocodylia; family Alligatoridae; genus Alligator; species Alligator sinensis. Next base: position 1,441,867 of record NW_005842060.1, on the reverse strand, counting down.
TCTGGCATTGTTAGAAATACAGTTGTCTTCTCATTGTCTTCCGCTATTGCTGGCAGATACAGAGTGTAGTCTTGTTTAAATCTCTTCCAGTTGTCTTCCACATTTTCACAGAATTTCAGCTCCTATGGAGGTTTTACCTGGTTTGTTCTTCTACTCAAAGTATATTCTATAATTTCTCTCTTTTTGTGATACCATATGGTGTTCAGGGATAGAGGTGCTTGTTAGAGATAGATACTCTCTTCAGAGACCAATTTCAGCTGCCTCTGTAAAACACAGCATGGGTTTCTACAGTGCCTTTTCCCAGTCTTGCTGCTTTGGAAACTAATCCACTTAAAGATATATTTCTGTGCTTGACTCATGCTTAGAACATAGGTTGTTTGGGCCAGAAAAAGACTTTTCTTTAAGCTTGAGCACAGTGGTGTCTCAATCCTTTGGGGCCTCAAATGGAGCTTTTTGGTTCTACTGCAATACAAATGATTAATAAAATAATAATACCAGAATAATAATTAGTGTGTGTGACTAGTCCCATAAAATAGAACTCACATATTTAAAAACAATCATGCATTAATATGGTTTATTGAATCAGAGTCAACCTGCTCAACAGTTTGCAGGGTCAGGACTTTAGATGGTGGCTCTAAAAGTAAACCTGCATGAGAATGCCACATTGACTTCAGCAAGGACTCTGGTGTGGCACAAGTGTTAGTCAACTAAAAGAGACCTGCTTGATCAAGACCTTACATAGACAGGTAACTGGCAGCAGGATCAAATCCACATATAGTCACATAACAACTGACTTTTTAACATGGTCATTCACATTGTTCCTAACTGAGCAGGTTTTTCAAACTAGCTGTGAATTTTAATTTTCAAGAAAGTAAAAGCTCTCCACAATGAAATGTTGTAAGAGTACGAACTTGGCAAGCTTCTTCCTGCAGGTTCTGCCAGGGCAGTTGGGTCTATCAGATATCATCTCTCTTCTCAGGCTTGGTTCTATGTAGAATATAGACAGCCAATTATGTCAATCAGTGTGATGAATTTTTCTGAGGGATAAAAAAAATGTCATCAGAAGCTAGAATAATTCCAGAAGAAAAAATAAATAAATAAATCTACCACTAACTTTGACTGTTCATCCTAGGAAGAAATGAAAAGGCCAGATAGTTTCATAGTTGGTAGGGTCAGAAGGGACCTGAGCAGATCATAAAGTCCGACCCCCTGCCATGGCAGGAAAAAATACTGGGGTCAAACGATGTTTAGTTTAAAAAACAAATCATAATATATTTCTATTGATATCAATCAACTTTGGATGGGACTCATACTACTTTAATTTTTACTGCACATCCTGTCCTTGGAAATTATGAAAAGTATATTTTTTTAATAATAAAATTGCTTTAATACAATTTAATAATGCTTAATAATTAATAGTTTAAGCCCTCGATTTTTAACTCTCATATACATATCTGTCAACTTGTAATAAATTCAGGAATAAGTGTTGCTTACTAGGAAGCTGACCAATATGGGAAATATCAGGTTACACCCAGATCATTGTCCCACATCTATTTAAATATGTGCCAGGACAATGCTAGAATGCTCCAGAAATGGGGGAGGTATAAAAGTGACTTAAAGTGCCTTTCCTTTCCTTCAAACCCCATTCTGCATAAGCAATGTTCTGGATAAGTTCCATAATTAAAATTAAAAGACATATTTTTTGTCACAGAACCCATGACTCTATAAAGATTAGGGCTGTGTGAAATTTCACCGGCAGTTTCATTTTGATGCTGTTTTGACTCATTTCGAGCTTGAAACAGCGAAATCGAAATGAAACAGAGAGCTTCAAAACAGTCTCAAAACAAAATGAAGCAAGTCGAAACACTTCAAAATTTTCAAAAGGTTTCAAAGCTCAAGCTAGGCTTGCCTGCAGGGAAACAGAAACTAAAGTAAGGAGAGGGAGGGGGAAGAGGGGGGAAGGGGCAGGGGAAGGAGTGCTCTCATTATTGACTGTGTTGCTGTCCAATGACTGTCATCCTTCCCTGAAGTCCCTTCCAATCCCAGTGCTCTGGAGGAGGGATGGAAAAACTGCATAAAAGGCAGCATTATTTGAACTGCTCTGCTTTCTGCCTTGGGGTCAGTTACTAAGCTGTGTGCTCCAGTTTTGCCTGTCAGCAGCCAGAGGTGCAGGGCCCCAGAACCCAGACTCCCCCTGCACCCATCTCCTTGATAGCTGGCAGGCTTCACAGCCTCAGCAGGGGCTAGCAAGCCTGCAGCTTTCACCCTGCTGCGCCTTAACACACACAGTGTCACCCATGTCACGTTTTGCTTGTCCACAGCTTGAGATGCAGGGTTTCCCCAAGCCCCTGCACCTATCTCCTTTAAACTTGGCAGGCTTTGTGGCCTCAGCAGGAGCTAGCAAGCCTGCAATTTTGACCCTGCTGTGGCTTAACATGTACACATGACATGAGTTTTGCTTTCAAGACTTTGAGATACAGTTTCCCTTTCAAGAATTTGAGATGCAGTTTCCTTGAAACCCCTGTACCTATCTCCCTGAGCCTTGTCAGACTTCATGCCCTCAGAAGGGGCAACCACCATTCCTGCAAGTTTCATCCAAATCAGGCTAGCGGTGACAAAGTTATAGGCTGTTTTGAGCTTCCCCATTATAGCCTATGGGCGAAACGTCGAAACAGCATCGAAACAGAGAAACTGTTTCGACAAAACAAAATGGAACAGCGGTTTTGAATCAAAACAAAATTTGAAACGAAACACTGTTCCATCGAAACGTTGAAATGCAAGTCAAAATGGAACAGTGCCATTTCGCACAGTCCTAATAAAGATGAAGCTTTACCTAGAATCTAAGCCTCAGTTTGAACTCAGTTGTCCTGTGTAAAAATAGCAGTCCATTCGCCTATTATAATACATAGGTCCTAGCAACAGTGAGATAAGAATACATTTTCTACAGTTGTGTTAAAGGAGCACAGAAGGAACTAAGATACCTACAACTACACTTAACATTCCCTGTTTAAATTTCTGATCACTACTGAGAACCTGATACATTTTTCAATACTTTTCTTCCAAGTTATATCTCCTACTAAGACTTGGCAGATCACTGCTCTATTTTTTTTTTTTAGCTTGACACCTGAAATTTAAGTCATTTCACCCCACACTTTCCCCACTCCTTTCACACAAACAAATACTGGAAAGCCCTTTCTCGTACACTTTTCTTTCTTTCCAGGAGGCACAGATTTTTGTAATGTGTTTACCCAAATCTTATATTATAGCTTCCAGTCCAATATATAAAAACTTCCTATTAGTAATTCAGCAAGCATATATTTCTTGACTATATGGTGTTGCTTGATAAGAGAGCAGGAAGGAAGCTATTTTCTGATTTAAAGATAGTTTATCTTCTTTGACAGTTTTTGTGCTAGTTTTAAAAATTCTAACAAAATATTAGCTTCCTCAGTAAAACATAGATTGTACTGTGCAGATATGATATGTGAATATTATTAATCTACAGAAAATTCTTGAAGTCTTGCTATGTTCACTGAGATCAATTAATTATCAGAAATTAATTTTGGGAGTAACAAGTCATTAAAAAGCCTTGTATTGCAGTAAGGGTGCACAGATCATTTCTGCCCATGTTGATTATGAATCTATCATATATCAGAAAGCTTTCACTGAAGAAACAGCCGCTAAAAATCAATATAATTTAGTGGTCAGAAACATGATGGCTATTTTAAGGAATTTGCTGGTGCAGAAAGGCTTCATTTGCACAGACTGCTTTTTCAATATCCCTGCCCTGCCCTCAGCAATCCAGCTGAGACTTACATACAAATCATAACTAAAGGTTTTCTTAAACCTCGTTTCTTCAAATGCTATGATAATGCTTTTAAAAGTGAGAGTTGAATAAATAATATTTTTTTCAATTCAATTTGCCTTTCTTTTTGATCACAAATTTTCTGCAACCAAAACTTGACACCTAAGTTGGCCATATTGGCTGCTTTGAGATATTTAAAAAAAATCCAACCCCAAAACCAAAAACACACTTTACCAGAAGCAAAAGCATGATACCTGCAGTATCTGTATAGATCAGGCACTTCAGTAGGACTTTTTGGCACTTTTATCTAAAACTGAGTCAATTATTAGATAAAAGAGCCAAAAACATCCCACTAAAGCACCCGATTTATACAGACGTTGGGCAAGCCAGGTCCAACTAACGTGCTGCCTCTTCTGGGCATACCCTGGGCTCAGTGCAGGAGAGCACTGAGTTTAAAGTAAAGTACCATTTTTGGTGGGGTTTTTTAAATGTCTGCAAGCAGCCTATAGGTCTTTTGAGCCCCCGTATGCTATTTTATAGCATCCCGCTAAAACATCCGACATGCAGGTATTACTTTTGCAGATATATATGGTATAAACCTAACATCATGTGTCATCTTACACATATAACTTTGGCTCTAGTTGGCTAGCTGATGCACTTTCCTGGGTTTTTTATAATGTATTTACTATCCTTTCAAATTAATCTGCCAACCATTCTGCATGCTTGGGGCCACAGAGGAGTTATACCATGGCATGAAGCAACAAAGAATTTCATGAGTGGGAACTCTGTCATGTACACCAATTCAGTAGCATCTCTTAAAATATTTTGTGAATTCTCAAATGAACCTCACTGTATTCTACTGGACAGGATGGCATACCTGCTGAAATCTATAAGGTTGGTGGCAAAGAACTGATTCTGAGACTCCATCGATTTATTCGCTGAATTTGGAGCAACAAAGGGAACCTGGGGGACCTGACAAATTCCAAGACAAGAAAGGAATTAAGTCTGTGTGAGGGAACTATCAAGGTATCACCTTCCTTTGCACAGCAGGGAAAATCCTCTCCCACATCCTTCTGAATCGTCTTCTACCTCCTGCTGCCAGAAATTCAATGAAGTTTCAGACCATCCTGTGGGACAATTGGTGTGATCTTTATTGCACACCAAACCCAAGAAAAGTGTTAGGAACAACATATAGACTTCTATATGGCCTTCATTGACCTGATTAAAGACCTTTGACTCCATCAGTAGTAAAGCCTTGTGGAAATAACTGGCCAGATTTGGATGTCCTGAAAAATACATCAAGGTCCTGAGGCTCTTCCACAGCCAGATGACTTTAACTATTCTTTATAGTTGATCAGAGACGGATCCATTTGTCATCCAAACTGGGGTCAAGCAAGGATGTGTCATCGCCCCAACTCTGTTCTCCATTCTTTTGACATCCATCTTTGTTTTCATGAAGGACCACCTTCCTTCTCAAATTGACCTTAAATACCAAACAAATGAAGGCCTTTTCAAACTGGTACATTTCTGCTTGAAGACAAAGTACTCAAAACAACCATCCTTAACCTTCAATGTGCTAACTGTGGATCCTTGTGCACACTTAGGGAAACCTCCAGACCATGCTGGTTCTCTTTTGAGAAGCCTAGCAAACTGTGGGCCTCTCTCTCAATATTGAAAAGACTTCTGCCTGCTCTGGGCCATGAATATGACCCTCCCCCAAATTACCATTGGGGAAATTCCCTGAAGGTAGTTGAGCACTTCACCTACCTCAATAGCTGCCTCTCTCAGACAGTGAACATTGATGAGGAGATCCAGCACAGGATCTGGTATACAAGGGCCTCCTTTGGGGAATTATTTCCATGTGTCTTGATTCATTGTGATCTCCTGGAAGACACCAAGATTCAGGTCTATGATGCATTCATCATCCCCACTGTTCTCTATGGGAGTGAAACGTGACTTACCATCATCATCTCAAAAGCCTGAAGAAGTATCACCAACAATGCCTCTGGAAAATTCTCCACATCAAATGGGAAGATTGCCACACAAACACCAACATCCATGCTGAAGCCAATATTACCAGCACTGAGTTGGTGATCCTCAAGCACCAACTTTGCTGGACTGGGCATTGTGTGTGGACGCCTGACTCTTGACTCACAAAACAAGTATTCTACTCCCAGCTTAGTTATGGCCTAAGATATCGTGGTGGCCAGAGGAAACACTTCAGTGATACTTTGAAGGCATACCTTAAGAAAATAGATGCTGATATCAGGAGCTGGGAGAAGCCGGCTGCCAACCAACCCCAATTGCACCACAACCTCAACCAAGCAGGAGCCCATTTTGAGGTAAAGTGTCTTGCTCTTGAAGCAGAGAAGAGAAAGTCGAGCAAGGGAGTGGAGAAGAATCCCACCCCACAGCTAACTTTCCCCTGCAGAAAAGCTCCAACTTCTGCAGATGGGTCTGTGGCTCAAGGACTGGACTCTTCAATGACTTCCAGACCCGTTAATGAGCTATGGTAGAGATCATCCTCGAATCAAAGGATTGCTGCCAATAGAGAAGCACCATGAGTAGTAGCTACCCTTTGCATATTAATAAATACATACATTTGGATATCATGGTTTTCAGGTGTTTTCTCCCTATTATTTTTATATATACTGAGGAAAAAGTACAACAGTGTTCTGACCTTGAATTAAACCCCATTTGTGGAGAATGCCAAAAATCATTAACACTTTTCCATGTGCAGGCAACAGCATTCTTAGGGTGAAAGTCTTTTCTCAAACAAGTCAGCAGAAATTTTGCCACTGAGTTCAGTATAGTCTGGATTTCAGCCTTGATGCTATATATTCAATGGAACGATAGATTAATAATTAATCAGTAATGATAAATGCTTATTGGACAGTGTGCAACAGATCACTAAAGTCTATTAAGGGAAAATTAAAGGTGTACCTCAGCAGTTCTGGCATTTGTAATGCCTAGGGTTTGCTTACTTTTAATGTCAATTGACATTTACAACATATCTGCCGTAAACTGGTCTGATTTTACAGGGGAATTATGCTTCTAGTGTATGGGACATAGATGGAGAAAAAGGACATGCCCTTACACTGTGTGGATTTCCAGCAATGGTTTCAGCTCCTTGTGGCCATTAGCAGTCAGCAAATTCCAGAGCAGTGCTCAGGTAGCTCTGATTTAACACAGGTGGACTAAGTCTGCACATATTCCCAGATTTCGGAAAATGTAAAAGGAAGCTTTGTACCTTCACTGCAAACACACCTTCAAATGGCCAAATAAGAAAAAAGGAGGAAGCTTGGTGATTCTAAAAGTCATCTGGATCACTTCTATCCATGGACTTATGCTGAACACAATAATATTTTTTTCTAATTAAAAGTTAATTACTGCATAAGAGCTACCTTCTTTTCATCTTAGTACAAATCTCCTGCTGCCATCCACATTCTTTTAGTAGAGACAACCTGACCCTAAGACGGTTGTTTCATATAATGCCAGTTTTGTGTCTTTTATTCTAGAGGTCACCACTACCACAGCTTTCACTTACTGCCAGCCCAACCAGTGTATGAGTCCATATGAGTGTCATTTTCAGGACAACTGTTGCCACACTGGGCAATGAGACAGGAATTCCACCCAAACACACCCTGACTGGTGGGGGAACAGAGCCTGGAGTGGGCTGAAGGGTTACTCACCTTTCCTCCAGTCACCCGAGCCAGAGGAACTGAGGCATGCGTGGTGCCTCCACCGCATTTTAAAAGCACAATCCACCTGCATGTGGGAGGGCACACAGTTGATGACATCATAAAAGAGTGTCCATGGCATCAGCAAGTCCCAGGACATGGCACAGAAGCCCCTTTGCAGATCTGGCAGCAGCCAGAGACTGCACCAAGGGAGCATCCCCACGCCAACAGAGGAGTGACCCAGGAGCCTCTCACTCCCTAAAGACTAGCAGTGCGACTGCTGAATGTGACTGGTGGGACCCATTGTGAAAGTGAGTCCATCAGATGAAGCTTCAGACACCTGAGTCCTGGACCCTGGGTGGCAACATGCCAGATGCTGGGGTCTTTTTTGAAGTTTGGGTTTTCATTAAGTTTTGGCATTTCATTACCGCAGAAGCAGGATCAGCTAGAGAAGTGCCCCCAGGACCACCTCAGTGGCCCAGCAGGGAGAGCTGGTGGCCACAGACTTTTCCCCCTTTCAGAGGGGATGACCAAAGCAGGAGAGCTTCCGCCAATCACCTCGGACTTTGAAACTGAGCAAGGGAGAGAAATAACCCAAGCACAGGAGCGGGCAGCACTGAGGCAAGCATGTGGCACCGAGTCCCAGTTGCTGCCACAACTTTATTTTGGTTGGCAAGTGGATGGGTTGTAGGGGAAACAGAGCCCCAAGTCACTCATTTTCTGCACCGAGCCAGCTTCAGGGTGAAGTAACATCCCATCTTCCCAAAGGAACCTCCTAACTTCTTTATACCAACAAGATGTGGCGGGCAAGCAGGAGGACGATCCACCCCAGGTAGGGAGGTTCAACATGCCCAGCTTTCCCACTCTGGGCACAACAATAAAGATACACATGCACTGTAGCTCATTCCATAACATGGCCCAGTTCCCTTGTTCAACTTCAATAATAATTTCCAGATGCCATTTTCATTTTACGGGCCTTAATGATAAAATGGACCATTCATTCCTCTGTTCTGAATTATTCTCCTTCATACCTTTCTTCAATTTCATTTGTCTGTGCTACTTGTAATGTGAAAACTTTTGTTCTTTTGCTTAACTCACTACATTTTTGTGTTTCTTTTTCCTTAGATGCTTGTTCTGAGGCTAGCTTTTTTCATTTTGCATGCCATCTTAATGTTCCTGATTTCCTGGCATTTGTGATATTTGGCAGTTTTATAATAGTATACAAGACCTGAGAGGTTTTGCTTATCATAATGAAAGCAATTTAGTTGCTTCCAGTTTCTCTGGTGAACTCATGTCCTTCACATTTTATTTCATTTCTTTGCAGTCTACTGGTTGCATGCTATGCACACAAACTTCTTGAATGCAAGCCCTGAAGGGACTAGTAGTCTTCCTTCTGTTTTGAATAAACTGAACTCACACACAAATCTGTCTCATCCTCTAGAGTTTGCCCAAACTGTTCACCTCCGGCTACAGAATGTGTTACAGATTCACCTTTTTAATATTTTTTCTAATTACTTTAGAAAAATGTTACCCCCCAGAGTAGTAAGTTTCTGAAACAGTCTTCTAATATAAGTAGTAAAGACACAAACCTAATATGTTTTTAGACAAAGCTTCTTAAGTTTATGAATAGGCCTGGATAATATGGTCCCCTACAACAATGCTATACTGAATTTGATGATCCAGAAGATACTTTCAAGTCTTATGTCTTGTGTTCCTCAGCAAATTTAAAACTTTCAGCAATTCTGAGTATATCTGGTGTCAGATAATACAGTGACAAATATTCCATAATAACTCTATATCAGAACCGGGGATACCAACATTATAATCAGATTAAACATGTACAGTCAAAGGAACAGATTTTTTGCCCTCACAACGAGGTTCTTTTGTTATCATTTGCTTCAAAGTCTGGTGCATCTG
>NW_005842060.1:1416063-1432458 GCF_000455745.1 Alligator sinensis | reverse complement strand
ATTATTTTAATTTTCATAAGAAATTCAAAATAGGCACCAATTTTAAATAATGTGAAGTTTTGAGATGATGCAACTTCATCCTGACAGTCTATTTCCTGTGGGTTTTTTTCACCTGTCCTCCCCACCCTTCCATATAATTTCCAATATTTGGTTTGGTTCCAATATTTGAGATGTTGGCTCTTTGCTGCAGTCACTGATTAGGTCCAGTCTTGAAGGACAGAGATGGGTTTGGATTTTTTTGGGGTGGGGGCAGAAGAAGGCTTGGGTGTTGAGCTGAGATTCCTAAAAGGAGGTAAATACTTGATATCTTAACCACTTCTGTTCCTGATCTGATGTATATATTTAATTAAAACAAATTACTGTGAAGTGCCCAGTTTCCACCTCATTCATTTATCCTGAGAATGCAACACACGAGACTCTAAATATCTATTCCCATTCAAAGGGATGACCCTAGTTTCAAAACAAATAAGGAAAATATATTTTTCTTTACAGATGCAGAGTAGAAACTCAGACAAACTACTCGCTTCTAATGAGAAACAAAAGAAATCAGACACTTACCAGCTTTCACCTCCAAAATAATTGAACAAAACTAACTGAAAGACAGTTTTCCAGCCAAAAAGAGCATCCATTTCCAGATATTCTCTGAAGAAATGTATACAGCAAAGCCCTGCCAAGAAAGCATCAATACCATACTATATTTACTATTTTCTAGATACATTCATAAATAAGTTTTCAGACCTGATCTTTATAGCTGGGTAAATAAAGGATTAACAGAAAGTAGCCAAATCCTTAAGACAACACAAGATTAGACTTCCACCATCTCTGTGTAAAAGGTAAGTGAATTATAGGAGCCACTACATATTTATTATGACATTTCAGTCATGCAAGTCCTGATTCAATGGGAAGTCAATTGAACAGAATAGGTCCTTGGAGTGAGAAACATTTTTAAGTATGTTGCTGGGATCACAATGCTAATTCGTTGATAAAACTAACAAAAACTAAACACATTTATGGTCATTAATTGAAATTAATGGCAATTTTACTCAGCAAACACTTGACAAATTTGGCCAAGTAAATAGTATAACTAGACATTGTTAAATCAGCTTGAATATATTATTGCCACTCCTTTTAACTCGCTTTCACTTCAGGGTCAAAGAAGAGAGTCATTTTATATGCAGAGAAAGTCCTGTACTGAGTTTATAGATTGTTTGCTTCAAAGGGTCCTCTCACAAATCAGAATTTCAACTGGGCTTGCATTAAAGACTGAATTTATAGTGGTGAGCTTTCCTGTAATTAACAGTGATAACACAGGGGATGTGGAGTGCCCTTTAAAATGTAGCTGTAGGCTTACAGCTGCCTTTCCAAAATGTAGAACAGCTTAGTCATTTGTAGTGTACGCTGTGGTTTAACAGAGCAAGAAGTGGCTTTAAAAGACTGACATGTGAAGTAAAATTCAGTCAACTAGGCACTCATTATAACCCAGGCTCTTCTAAAGCTATTTTAAAGTATGAGACCCTATTGCTATGACTGAAACAACATTTTAAAGCTATGGCCATTAATTTCTTGTTAGACACGGATAATTGTTTTACCTAAAAAGAAAGAAAATCCTGACATATAACTGATTAAAAAGAGTCATGTAAGGAACCCATACTTCTTTTACATGAAATCTCACCGGTCAACAGAATCAGTCTGAAATAATGCAAGCTGATTGGCACCCATGGGCAAATGGCTACTATCCCTTCCACCTGCTACCTCATCTGTCAATAACATATTACTGTGAACTCATGCTTGAGAGTCAAGTAAAAAAAATGAGTTGGACTTGATGACCCTTGTGGTCTTGTCCAAGCCGCCTATAATATTATAGAGGTCCATGAGCCTGTAATGAATCTATCCTTTAAAACAGTGGTCTCCAACCTTTTTAAGTAGGAGATCAACTTTGGCATTTAAAAGCAACCCAAGATCTACCATGCACTGCCGTCATCCCCCACCCCACCCAGCAGGTAAGTCTGTGGGGAGGGAAAGTGGGGGGCAGATTGAGGCAGAGGGAGAAAATATTATTTGGGGGCATGCTCACCCAGCAGGTAAGTCCCATCCATCTGGGTCCCCACTCAACGTACCCCTGCTCCTGCCTCTGCAGCACTGTCCCTCACTGTGGGGGCCTCGATCTAGCCCTTGCCCCTTCCCCCACAACCTGACCTGCTAGGCTGGGGTGCGCATGTGCATATACATGGGCACCCAGACCCCTGCCCCAGCCTGGGATTGGCTCTGAGATCTACCACAAGAGGCTCCAAGATCTACTGGTGGATCGAGATCCACTGGTTGGTGACCACTGCTTTAAAATTATGTGCGATTAAAATTATGTGTGGGTACAAACTGTATGGGAAGGACATGCAGGGGAGAAGAGGAGGACGAGTTGCACTTTATGTAAAAGAGCTGTATGGTTTCTCAGAGCTCCAGTATGAAACTGGAGATAGACCTGCTGAAAGTATCTGGGTTAAGGTTAGAGTGGGGAGCAACAAGGATGATGGTGTAGTGGGTGTCTGCTCTACACCACCAGACCAGGAGGAAGTGGTGGATGAGGCTGTCTTCAAACAGCTAGTGGAAGTTTCCCAATCTCAAGCCCTGGTTCTCATGGGGGACTTCAAATCACCCTGCCATCTGCTAAGAGTGCAATACAGCAGTGTGCAGGCAATCCAGGAAGTTTTTGGAGAGTGTTGGGGACAAGTTCCTGGTGCAAGTACTGGAGCAGCCAACTAGGGAGAATGCTGTTCTTGACCTGCTGCTCACAAACAGGGAAGGATTGGTGGGGGGTATAGAAGTGGATGGCAGCTTGGGCAGCAGTGACCACAGGATGATTGAGTTCAGGATCTTGAGAAAAGGAAGGATGGAGAGCAGCACAGCAAGGACTCTGGACTTTAGAAAAGCAGACTTTGACTCAGTCAGAGAACTCATGGGAAGGATCCCCTGGGAAGCCAGTCTGAGGGGAAGAGGAGTCCAGGAGAGCTGGCTGTACTGGAAAGAAGCTCTACTGAGAATGCAGGAGAGCAAGACATCCTGATGCACAGGAAGACTAGGAAATATGGCAGAAGACCAGCTTGGCTTAGCAGGGAACTCTTCAGTAAACTGAGTCACAGAAAGGAAGCTTTTAAGAAGTGGAAACTTGGACAAGTACATAGGGAAGAGTATAAAAGCATTGCTTGGGCATGCAGGGATAAAGTCAGGAAGGCCAAAGTGCAATTGGAGTTGTAGCTAGCAAGGGATGGGAGGATAACAAGAAGGGTTTCTACAAGGCAATCCAAGAATTTTTTGGAGAATATTGGAGACAACTTCCTGGTGCAAGTCTTGGAGAGACCAACTAGGAGCCATGCTCTTCTTGGCTTACTCCTCACAAACAGGGAAGAATTGGTGAGGGATGTAGAAGTGGATGGCAAGTCAGGCAGCAGTGACCATGACATGATTGAGTTCAGAATCCTGAGAAAAGGAAGGATGGAGAGCAGCAGGATAAGGACCCTGGACTTCATAAAAGCATAAAAGCAAGGTCAGCTCCCAGACTACTGCACCAGGCAGCACAGTTTGGGGAAAAGGTAAGCAGCCCTCAGTGATGAAAGAACAGGAGGACTATTTAGAAAATCTGGACATGAACAAGTCCATGGGTCCTGAGGGAGTTGGTTAATATGATTGCAGAGCCGCTGGCCATTACCTTTGAAAACTGGTTATCAGGGGAGGTCCCAGACAACTGGGAAAGGGCAAATATAGTGCCCATCTTTAAGAAAGGGAAGAAGGAAGACCCAGGGAACTACAGACCAGTCAGCCTCACCTCAGTCTCTGGAAAAAATCATGGAGCAGGCCCTCAGAGAATCCATTTCTAAGCACTTAAAAGAAAAGAAAGTGATCAGGAACAGACAGCATGTATTAACCAAGAGCAAGTCATGCCTGACCAACCTGATTGCCTTCTATGATGATTTCATAGATGTTAAGGCTGGAAGAGACCTCGGAAGATCATTGAGTCCAGCCCTCTGCCCCAGGGGCAGGAAGTCAGCAGGGGGCATAGGAACCCAGCAAGATAAAAATCTAAATTTCTCTTGAAGGCATTCAAAGTAGGTGCTTGAACCACCTCCAGCAGCAGTCTATTCCAGATCTTGGGGGCTTGGACAGTAAAGAAGTTCTTCCTTATGTCCATCCTGAAATGGTCTTGGAGGAGTTTATGACCATTTGACCTTGTCATCCCTTGGGGCACCCTGATGAACAAGCATTCCCCCAGATTCTGGTAAGCGCCCCTTATAAACTTATAGGCAGACATCAGATCACCCCGAGCCTGCGCTTTTCCAGGCTGAAAAGTCCCATAGCTCTCAGCCTCTCATCATAAGGTCTGCTTTCCTGACCTCTGTTCATGCATGTGGCTCTTCTCTGGACTCTCTCAAGCTTCTCCACATCCTTTTTGAATTGTGGAACCCAAAACTGGATGCCGTACTCCAGCTGTGGCCTCACCAAGGCTGAGTACAAGGGGAGAATGACGTCCTGGGATTTGCTTGAGAAGCATCTATGAATGCAAGCCATCATTTTGCTCACTTTACTAGCAGCAGCATCACATTGATGGCTCAAGTTCATCTTGTGGTCAATTATGACCCCCAAGTTCCTTTCATCCATAGTGCTAGCCAGCATAGCACTGCCAAGCCTATAAGCATGCTGCGAGTTTTTCTTCCCAAGGTGGAGAACCTTGCATTTTTCAGTTAAACACCATCAGGTTCTTGTCCACCCATTTCCTGAGCCTATCAAGGTCAGCCTGGATCACCCTCCTGTCCTTATGAGATAAGTGGCTCTGTGGATACACAGAAAGCAGTGGACATAATATACCTTGACTTTAACAAGGCTTTTGATATCATCTCCCACAGCATTCTTGCAAGAAAGCTGAGGAAGTACGGTTGGATGAATGGACTGTAAGGTGGATAGAAAGCTAGCTGGGTCATCAGGCTCAACGGGTAGCGGTCAATGGCTTGACATCTAGTTGGCAGCCAGTACCAAGTGAAGTGCCCTATGGGTCAGTTTTGTTCACTATCTTCATTAATGATCTGGAAGATGGGACGGACTGCACCCTCAGCAAGTTCATGGATAACACCAAGCTGGGGGTATAGTAGATACACTGGAGGGGAGTGCTAGGATTCAGAGTGACCTCAACAAATTGGAGGATTGGGCCAAAAGAAATTTTATGAGGTTCAACAAGGACAAGTCCAGAGTACTGCACTTAGGATGGAAGAATCCCATGTGCTGCTACAGACTGGCTAAGCATCAGCTCTGCAGAAAAGGACCTGGGGGTTACAAAGGACAATAAGATGGATATGAGTCAGCAGTGTGCCCTTGTTGCCAAGAAGGCTAACAGCATAACGGGCTACATTAGTAGGGGCATTGCCAGCAGATTGAGGAAAGTAATCATTCCCCCCTCTATTCAGCACTGGTAAGGCCATATCTGGAGTGCTGCGTCTAGTTTTGGGGCCCCACTATAGAAAGGTTGTAGACAAGTTGGAGAGATTCCAGTGCAGAACAATGAAAATGGTTGGGGGGCTGGGGCACATGACTTCTGAGAAGAGGCTGAGGAAACTGGTTTATTTAGTTTGAAGAAGAGAAGACTGAGGCGGGATTTGATAGCAGCCTTCAAGTACCTGAAGCGGGGTTCCAAAGAGGATGGTGCTATACTGTTCTCAGTGGTGACAGATGACAGAACAAAGAGCAATGGTCTCATATTGCAGCAAGGGAAGTTTAGGTTGGATATTAGGAAAATCTCTCTCACTGGGAGGGTGATGAATCACTGGAACAAGTTACCTACAGAGGTGGTGGAAACTCCATCCTTGGTGGTTTATAAGGCTCATCTTAATGAAGCCCTCGATGGGATGATCTAGTTGGGGATGGTCCTGCTTTGAGCAAGGGGTTGGACTAGATGCCGCTTGAGGTCCCTGCCAACCCTAACTTTCTATGACTATGGTTCTAATGCAAAGGTTTCAAAGTCACCTTGTGTCCTAGGCCAGATCCAGACCACAAAGCTCCTTGCAGGTTGGACCCAGTCCAGGGTACAAGGAAGCAGCAGTGGTGGCAGCTCCAGCTCCAACTCAGGCCATTAATCTATGGTAGAAGTGGCAGCAGAACATATGATGATATCAGCTCCAGCTTTGACTTGGGACATGCAGCAGTAACTCCAACAACTACAATATTCCCTATGTGAGAGCAAGAGCTACTGCTGCTGCATGGCTTGTGCCATAGCAACACCTCCAGCTCTGGCTCTAGCATGGAGCATGCTGCCATGGCCTACAGCAGGTAAGGTAGGGACCATGGCCTGGAGGGCAACTAGGACTGTCAGCCTTTGTTCACCCTCCTGCTGCCCATCACCATGTCCACTGGAGCCCAAGGGCCCCCAATTCTGTGGCAAGCCACATTCCAACCATGACCCAAACTTCCAGTGGCCAGCTGGTAGTCTGGTAAGCTAGATAGAGTGAAAGAGTACTTGCCTAGTGAGAAACCTGAGCTGTAGGCCTTCCTCACCCTGAAGCCCATGTCTTCCAGCTCCCAAAAGTCTTTATTTATGTTGCATGCAACAGTCATTGGTTAAAAAATTGAAATAGCCAACAGGAAGGCTCATCTTCTCAACTCTGACACCACCCTTCTGGTGAGCCACTAGGGGGTGCTCCTGAATGGAGCCACCAACCTCACTGCACCTGACCACCTTCCAGGCTCCAAGTGTCTCCCTGGGGGCACCTCATGTCTGGTCAACCCCCTTCCTGGAGCACACCCGCTAGCCTGGGGGTATTGTTGCCACCAACCAGGGTCTGGAGTGGTCCTGGCTCTGTGCCCCCTGAGAAACACAGGCCTGGTAGCCCTTGAGGGTACTCAACTCAATTCAAGAATTTGGGGTGCTTCCCTCAGTCTGAAGCACAAATAGTGGTGTCCCTTAGTCAGCCGAACCAAGGGGACCCCAAGGCATAATCTAGACCCACTCCCAATAAGTCTCCTATGCTAGGTACAAAGGAGAACTTTATTGGTTACAAGGAGTAGGTCTGGAATAGGGTACAGGGTTGAGCAATATCAGAGAAATCCCATATTACAAACAGGGTGGCTGGGCAGCCTTTGATCATGCATCTGAATTACTGCAAGCTATATATCTAGTTAGATCTCAGGCAGCTTACTCAATAGTATCATCCAGAGGTGGGTGGAGATTCCCTCTGGAGACAGGCAGTTCATTGATCACGTGTTTCAAGATGGTCCAGCTTTTCTCTCTGGGTTTTCATCATGGCTACTGCCCTCCTCTTGCGCAGTTCTTGACTTATATAGACCTTATGACCTCATTTACCTGGTCTGATGGAGGCCAGCACCTGTTGGCTGCTAGCCAACCAATTTGAATTGCATCACTGGTAGCCAGGTAGACTGGCAGGGTCTCTAGCCCCCTTCCAGCCAGTTAGCATTGCTTAGAACAATAGGGAGCATAAGCGCCTCACCCAAGTATGTGATGCCAGTCACGTAGGCAGAGGAAGCAGGTTTCCCCCCTCCCTTAGGAATGTATCCAACTCAGGTTTCCTAAAGAGATGGGATGTCTGCCTTCTGCAGGGCCCAGGTTAACCAAATTGTCACAGAGCAGACTTTTTGGGGAGAGACAGAGGTGGCTTTCTGCCACAACCTTCACCTCCCTCAACACTTCCTCCCTCTTCTCGCAAAGGTGAGATCGATAAGGGGACTCCTGCCCAGGGCATAAATTTTACCAGTTATGTCTTTGGCCACTGCAACCTTATGTACTTTCTTGGCATCCAACTGAATTACAACACAGTTTAGATGGGACTTAGGCACTTAGGTGGTCAAAGTAGATGGGTTTCTACACTTGCACAAAAACAAAGTGTAATGTAAATGCTGCCTAAACTTAGGTAACTACTGAGCCCTGTGGCTTGTGAAGTATGATCAAATTGGATTGATTTTTGGAACTTAGGCTCATAAGTTCTGCTGTCCCCCACCTCTGAAACAAAACTGAATTTGGCTCTTGGCCTCTTGCATGTCCCCCACATATAAATGAAACTTAATTAGGCTTCAGGAGTGTGAAGTGATTATAAATTATGGTTAGGGAGAGAGCATAGAGGAAGAACACAGTGTGAAAAGGAAAAAGGAAACTGAATGGGAAAAGAAGAGGAGAATGAGCCAATTAAAAGTCAGTGTTAAAATTAATTATTTAGTTTGCAAATGCTTTATTTTTTTTCTTTTTGTGTGAAAGTAGAATTCAATTTCCCCCTTCTTTCATTTCAAATTAGACTATTTAATTAAAAACTTCAGTATAACAGTAATGTCCAGATGTTCCTTGTAAAACTTGATATCCTGGCCCCTTAGTTTCTGTTATAAAGCTAGGAGTCCATGCACTATAAAGATATAACTCCTCATCCTCAGAATTTATTCTCTCCAAGGCATTGTTACCTTTATAAAAGGAACAGCATCCTGCAGTTATCATTAGGAAAATGTTTATCAGTCAAATGCAGTAGGTTTTTTCATGATAGAAGCAAGGTAAGCTGTTTCTTTAGTTATTTGGCAGTTGATATTTAGCCAAAACAAAAATGTATATTTAGCCTCTTGAATCTGTGCATTGGTTAATTATGTAAAGGTGACAAAACAGAAAAAACAAATGCCACCATACTCCCGCTGCTTTCTAACTCATTTCAAATGCAGTCTTGATCATATGCATTAAGAATTTCTAAGTACAAAGCTCAAGGGCGGCCCTGTGTCTTGGTGCATACATATGTATGGCATTACCAATATTGAGGCAATAACTCCATCCAGTAATAAAGGTAAGTCAAAGGTATAGCAAAAAGCATCATGAGAATTGCTTTCATGAGACTGCTGAGGTGCCTTTTTTGACCTAACTTACTGTAGTAAGAAGGGTCACATTCCCAAATAACTGAGTTAGTGGCTTAAAAGAAACAAAGCTTAGAACTATGCTTTGCCTGCCTAGGTATGTGACTGTTGATCTGAAACCATGGGGAAATCCTGCATCCTTAAGTCAGCACTACACTCTGCCCTAAAGTTAATACTATCATGCTGAAAGGAAGAAAATAGAATTAAGTTCAGTAAGAGACTCGGAGGGAAACTTAAAACAAAAGCGAAAACAAAAAGAAAAAAAGGGAGATAAAATTGATTTTCTGTATTTGCTTTGGTTTTAGTCTACAGTCATAAAAATATTTGCAAGCTTTCTTTTGTTTTGTTATCTTTTATCAATCAGATCCCATCTTCCCCTTCTGTATCCTGTCAGTGTATATAATCAGAATTTATCATGACTATAGATTTGTCTTGTAAAGCATGGCTGTCTCTCAGGCTGGCAGGAAAGAACTTATTAGAAGCTGGTAGAATGGAATCCTTCATTTCTAAAGTCAGTTCAGAAAAATGTGTACTTTTTAATGATATTTTCTATATAACTACAAGCAATCCACACAAGAAAATGCTTTTCCCCAGAACAGCCAGGTTAAATGAAAGGTTTTCGTCATTTTTTCTCCAGCAATTTAGTTGTTATTTTGCCTCAGCATGCACGTGCATGAGAAACAGCTGCAATTTGTTTCTCCTGGAAGAAGAGATGCCATTAAAAGAAGCACTTCAGAAGGTAAGTGAATCCATTACCCAAGAAATAGATTAAGGAAGGTTTACAAGAAATAAGTGTCCCAAATGTTCTCATTTATAACTGGAATAACTTTGATTAATATTCAGAAAGGAACAAGAAAAATTGTTGTCTCTTATCAATCAC
Organism: Alligator sinensis; assembly: GCF_000455745.1. Classification (NCBI taxonomy): domain Eukaryota; kingdom Metazoa; phylum Chordata; order Crocodylia; family Alligatoridae; genus Alligator; species Alligator sinensis. The sequence continues at coordinate 1,422,704 of NW_005842060.1, read as the reverse complement.
AACCTTGAGAGAAAATGGCAAACTCATTTAGAGATTTTGAACTTGTAGCATTTTGTTCAAAGCATTTTTTGCTGCACTTGTGAAACCCTTATAAGGATGTTTTTTAAATAGAAAAACAGGTGGGTTGCAAAGTAAAGCATACAAGTAAGAACTGCTGCAAAACAAAAGGTCAGAAAAAATACCCTGATGCTTTTTGAAGGTCTGGATAAATCCCTTGACACCTTATGCTTCAAAGGATCGCCCTTTTACTTACTATCACTTACTATCCATAATAGTCACCATTGAACAAGCTATCTTAATTTTTTATGGAATCACAGGATTCTCAGCAGAGAATTCTGGGACATATCAAATCCGGTAGGAACCTCAAACACTGCAAGGCCTAACATCAGCAGCCCACTTGGCAGGGAAGACTTAATTTAATGAAGTCAGAAATAATCCCTCAATAGTCAAGATATTCAAATAGGTTCAAAAGAACCCAAATAGGCTTTAAATGTACATAAAGTTGATTACAACAGTTGTGCCAGGCACAGAGGCTCCTCAGCCAACTAAGACCTTCTGCCTCTCTCTACCACCACAAAGTACTCCAATTCTGATTGTTATAGGACTGTCTAGTGTAAAATGCAAATTTAGCCTGAGGCCTCATCTACACGTTACACTTAAGATGCAATTAACCAACTAATCATGTCTTAAGTGGTCACCCAGCCACATGTTCGATCAATTAATGGTGTGCTAAAAAGGGGAATAAGCTACAAAGTTATTTAACACAAAATATGTGCAATAACTGTAGCTGCTACCCATCATGCCATTAATTGAACGTATGGCCAAGTGCTCCCATGACTGGAAGCACCATCAACTGACAGGACTTCCAGCTGTGGGGGTGCCCCATGCATCCCCACAGCTGGGAGACCACAGCTGATAGGATAGTGTCAGCTTCAGTCTCGCAGATGCAAGAGTGTCTGGAGCACTCCTGAGGCTGGGACACCATGGTTGCATCTACACAAGATGCTTTACTGTGGAGCTAACTAATTAGCTCTGCAGTAAAGCATCAATGTCTACACATGCACCTCTATTAAGCCGGAGTAAAATAATTCCCTCCTATTTGGCACTGATGAGGCCACATCCAGTTTTGGGCCCCCCCGCCCACTATAGAAAGGATGTGAACAAATTGGGGAGAATCCAGTGGAGGGCAATGAAAATGGTGAGGGGGCTGGTGCACGTGACGTCTGAGGACAGGCTGAGGGAACTAGGCTCATTTAGTCTTGAGAAGACTGATGGGGGATTTAATAGCAGCCTTCAGCTACCTGAAGGGCGGTTCCAAAGAGGATGGAGCTAGACTGTTCTTGGTGGTGGCAGACGACAGAACAAGAAGCAATAGTCTCAAGCTGCAGCAAAGGAAGTTTAGGTTAGATATCAGGAAGAATTTCCTCACTAGGAGGCTAGTAAAACACTGAAACACATTACCCAGAGAGGTGGTACAATCTTCATCTTTGGAGGTTTTCAAGACCTGGCTAGACAAAGCTTTGGCTGGAATGCTCTAGTCCTGCTTTGAGCAGGGGTTTGGACTAGATGACCTCCTGAGGTCCCTTCCAACTCTAATTTTCTATGATTCTATGTTGAATTGAGTCTGCTGGAACGTGCTAATTAGCATGATCCAGCAGCCTCAGTGTCTCATATATTCAGAGTTCCCACACTTCAAAATGGTGGTGGGCATGTTTTTAGTAAAGATCATCAAATGAACTTTAGTTAAAGTGCTCCAACACCATTTTAAGGCTTGGGAGACTGAATACATGAGATTCTCTGGGTGCTTTAATTAGAGTGGCTCCCAAGACCCACTCTAATCAAAGTGTCCCCCCTCCCTCTCCTCAGAGCATGTGTAAAAATGCCCCTTGATTCTAAGTGTTCATCTAACTTGCTTTTGAAAACTTTCAGCTACGGTGATTCCACAATTTCTCTCAGTAACCTGTTCCAATGCTTGGCCGCCCTCATAGTCAGAAAGTATCTCCTTATCTCCAACCTAAATGTCCCCTGTTGAAGCTGGAGGCCATTTCTCCTAGCCCTGACCTCTATAGCCACAGAGAAAAGCCCATCTCCATCCTCTCTGTAATCACCCTTCAGGTATTTAAAGACTATTATTAAATTGTCCCTCAGTTTTCTCTTCTCCAAACACTTTCAACCTTTCCTCATCAGTCTTGCCTCCCAGGCCTCTAATCATTTTTATTGCCCCATGCTGGATTGTTTCTGAACTGCAAAAGCTGACATCCTTCTTTGAAGTGTGGGATCCAAAACTTGACAAACTACTCCAGCTGAGGCCTCACCATTGTTGAATAAAGAAGAAAAATCACATCCCTTTATTTGTAAGCTGCCCTCCTGTTGATACAGTTCAGTAAGCTGTTGGCCATTTTTAAACAAGAGCACGCTGTTAGCTCCTATTCAATTTATGGTCTATGCCCCCAGTACTGTAGTATTGTACAGAGGGGTACAATACTACAGTACTATAGCCTAGCCATTCATTTCTCAGTTTGTATTTGTGCATGCAATAATTGCACTCCAGATGCAGGACTCTGCACTTGTCTTTGTAGAATCTTACCTGATTGATTGTGGACCATTTCTCCAGTCTATCCAGGTCATTCTGGATCCTAGCCCTACTCTCTGGAGCATCTGCAACCCCACCCAACTTACTATCCTCAAAGTTGCTAAGTATGCAGTCAGTCCCATCATCCAAATCATTAATGAAAATATTAAACAATACAGGACCCAGGGCAGACCCCTGTGGTAGCCCACTTGATACCTCCTCCCAACTAGACATTCAGCCATCAGTGACCACTTGTTGAGTATCACGATCCAACCAGGAGCTCTTTCCGAAGTGTCAACATAATTATATAGCCAGCATACAACATACCTGTATAAATGATGGATATATAATTCATGACTGTTGTGAAGATCATTCTTTGCCCAAATTGTTGTTTTTTACATTTATTTTGTATAATTTCTTGAAAGTTTAGCAGTGCTGCAGATTAGTTTGACTTTTTTATTACCAAAACCCATTTCAAAGACTGTTGTGGAGAAAGTGATTTACAAGCTTCCAGCAGACCATTTGATATAAACAAGATAATAGACATGTGTTCTCACAGGTCAATTAGTATTCAGTTATTCTGAATAATGTCTGACTCACTACTTGGAAATTTTAAAAAGCAACATGTTGCTTAAAGAAAAATCCTTTCTATGGTGCAGTGCTCTTGAGGTTTGAACTTCATAGTTGCAAACTTCAGGTATTTGGGAATTTTCAGGAAATGTTGTCTTCATTTAACACATACTGGTAGCTAAAAATATCTATCTTGCTAAAAGGTAGTGCCTGTAGGTGAATTGCATGCAAATCAATTTCTATTATTGCATAACGATAAGAAAGATTTTCATGTCAAAATCCTAAATATCCTTACTTAATCCTTAGTTTTTGTTTCAAGATTACATATTACTGGCAAAGCTGGTAAAGCTGTCAGTAGCTAAGGGTACCCGATATTGTTTCCAGTTGCATATAACTGCCAAATTAGAAAATTTCCATGCCAAGTGTCTGGAAAATTTCAGCTAGAGTGGTTCAGTTATTTCAAAGAATGGGATGAAGGGGAAATATGTTGTCCTGCCCACATTAAATAGATTCTTACAACTATTTCAGCAAGAAGTTTCGGAGCAGAGACTCTGGAATGGATGTAGGGTCAGAGTAGACAAACAAGTCATTACAAACAACCAGTGTAATATGGAAGCAAAGAAAGTTTGCATGTGCATGTAAAACTGGGGGGTTTTGCCTGTATTCAGCATTTGTGACACTGATAATGGAATAATGTTCTGCATATTACATACAATTCATTTTTAAAAGGAAGTTGATAAATTAGAGAGGGTGAGAAAAAGAGTTGCCAAAATAGGTCAAAGGCTGAGAAAATGCTTTTAAGTGAGACTTAAGGAGATTAATCTGTTTACCTTATCAAAAGGAAGATTGATAGGCAATTTGATTACAGTACATAAGCATCTTCACAGGGAGAATATACTGTGTACTAAGGAGCTCTTTCATCTAACAGAAAAGAGGCATAACAGGAAGCAACAGTCAGAGATGAAGTCATATTCAAATTAGAAATAAGACCAAAAATGTAAGAGTAAGTAATGGTGATTACCTATTGGGAGAAACTACTAAAAGAAGTGGTAGATTTTCTACTGATTGATGCCCTCAGACTAAACCTGGATGACATTCACAAGTCCATAAGCGACCTTGTCTGGTCTCTTAAGAGTGCTCCCTGAAAACAGCCTAGGCATGATTTCTAGTGTAGGAGGGAGCCCTGGCTCCTTCCCACTCTGAGATCCTTGCCTTTCGGTCCCAAGATCTCCCTGGTTCTCTGTGGACCTACCTCAAGGAGCTAGCATTCAGTTCTGCTCCTGAGACATGGACTTTATCTCTTGTTTAGAAGTGCAACTTGAAATTCCAGGGGTTTAGGTTGTGTGTTGGTCTAAGGACATAGGCAGACAAGGTTCCTTGGGTGAATTTGATATCTTTTATTAGACCAACCCAAATAGTTGGAGAATATTTATTAAGCAAGCTTTCGGGTTCAAAAACCCTTCATCAGGCTAAGGAAGTTTCAGCAGTTGGTGTGTTCATTCCATCCAGGAAGAGCAAAGTAAAGAAGCCAGGGGCTGGGGAGTCAGTTGCCAGGCAGATTATAATGTATCAAAAATCCAGTGTCTATGTTTGGTCCATGATCTCTAGTATCCAGCAGGTTGATGAAATGGAGCTCATAGGCTCGTCTCTGGGAAGTGTTGTGTAAATTTCCCTTGAGGATCAGGACTGAGAGATTGGAGAGAGAGTGGCCCTCCTGTGAGAAATGTGCCCCCACCGGTAATTGGGTGTTTCTGTCTTTGATGGATTTCCAGTGTGCGTTCGTTCTGGTGCGCAGTTGTTGTTTGGTCTCTCCTATATATTTTCCATCAGGACATTTGGTGCATTGGATGAGGTATACTACATTCCTGGAGGTGCAGCTGTAAGATCCTGGGATGCTGATGGCTCTGTTGTGTAGTGTAGTGATTGTGGGGGTGGTGGAGATGTGGGGGCAGGTTTTGCATTTCTTGTCATTTCCTCGAGCCCAGAACACACCAAATGGATCCAGACCATGCCATGACAAGAAATGCAAAACCTGCCAACACATCTCCAACAAGGCGCTCCCCTCTTCAGGGCTCGCTGTGCCCACCTTGGGCTTCTTAAAATGCTGCCCTCCTCCTGGGGGCTCTCTGTGCCCACACTTGGGCTTCTCAAAGTTGCGCTCCCCTCTCTGGGGCTCGCCATGTCCACGCTAGGGCTTCTCAAAAGAGCGCCCCTCTCTGGGGCTCACTGTGCCTATGCCTGGGCTTCTAAAGCGTGCTGCCCCCATTTCTCTGGAGCTTGCTATGCCCGCTCTGGGGCTTCTCAATAGTGCCCCACCTGGGGCTTGCTACGCCCGCGCTGGGGCTTCTCCAAAATGCCCCCTCTGGGGTTGAGGTCTAAGCATCCCATAAGCTGTGCCCTCACTGGCGCTGGGGTCCCCACGCCACTGTGGGTTCCCCCTGAGGATACTGTGCCCTCTCTGGTGCTGGGGTCCCCATGCTGCTGTGGGTTCCCCCTGAGAATACTGCGCCCGCACTGGCGCTGGGGCCCCCACGCCGCCGTGGGTCCCTATGAGGCCTCCTCCAACCCCTAATAGCCTCACCCAAACCACCGGTGTAATAAACAACCACAAAACAAACACAAGCCTCTTGGCCATAGCTTAACTCATTGCTGTGTTCAAGCCCATAGGCTTGAACACAGCAGTTGGTGTGTTCAAGCCTCCGGAGCTGCCATCTATAACTCTGCTTCAGCAGTACCTGCAGGTCTCTCTGCTTCTCGCATCCTTACTCCAGGAGCTCCTGCCTCCCAGGCTGCTGGCAGGGAACTGCCAGTCTGGCCTCAGCCCTGGGCTTTATAAGAGCCAGCCTCTGCCTACAGGCCGCTGCCCACTGGCAGGTGTGGGTCATTTGCTCCCTCCAGTTGCCCTGGCAAACCACAGGTGGGCTCCTATTCCCTGCTAGGGCTCCCTATGCACTGCCAGAGCTTTTCCTCTGGCAGTTTCTGCCCTCTAGGAGCAGGGCACCTCAGTGCTCTGCAACATTTACATAAATGTCAATAATCTATTAAAGATTGCATTTATTTTACTTTAACCATGCTTCCAAAGTTTGCAAGGTTGTGCGATCTTGGACTGCTGCAGCAAAATGAAAATATTTACAGCTTTCATCCAGTATTTCTAAAATGTATTTCCAAGATAAATTTTAATGAATCCCTTCCTCTCCACACAACTCAGTTTCATTCCTGTCACAGTGTCAGGGAGCTCCTTTATTATATGGCAGACTTGCGGGTACATTAAACTACAGTTACTCTCTCATGCAAAAGGCTCTACTTTTAATTCACATTTCAATCACTTATTTTGTTGAAATAGCAAATCAGAACATACAGCATAATGCCTTAGGCCAAATCTCCAACTCCACTCCTGTTGCTTACTAACCCAGCTCTTAAAAAGAGACACTGTCACCAGGTGATCAAACAACCAAATTTCATGTGGTTCCAGATGGGAGAATAATTATGTAGAACTGGC
>NW_005842060.1:1392624-1416032 GCF_000455745.1 Alligator sinensis | reverse complement strand
TTCCCTACATCTATTCATAGTCTCCTCCCTATATAAGCAATCAGGTGCAATCATAGACAGTTTAATTTCATCATTAAACCATTAGTCCTTTTCTACAGTGTCTAGCTTTTATAGGTGTCACAGCTTTTCATGGCTAAACTGCATTTTGGCTGTACAGCAGTGTTCATAGGAAATGGGCTTGATGGGCTGTAGCTTTACAACCTTTTTGTAAACAACAGCACTGCACATCTAACCCTCTTCCCACATCATAGCACACTTTAAAAGAAGACCATATGTGCAGAACAGAGCTGACTTCACTCAATGTTTCCTTCCTTTATTGATTTACATGTCTTCTACAAAAGCATTTTAACCTCATTTGTTGTGGTTAATTATGTGTGTTTGTTAATAATGAACACCCCAGGATTCTTTCCAAGCATCGGAGAAGATGCAAAGGCATTTAAGTACTCTGGAGCCATTTAAGAATGCACAATAAAAGAACATTCCTTCAGCCCTTCAATTCCTAGGAAAACACAGTTCTGAGACGGTGAAGTGCCTGTGCCTGGCTACACACTTCTATAGTGTACAGTTTTGAACACATTAAAGAAGTCCCTAGACAATGATGCATCTGAAAAATCACAACAGGAAATGAGTTTTATCAGCCATCTGGGTACCACAGAAATTCCCTTTCTCCCACTTCTACTATTCCAAAGGGATGCAAATTCTGGTTTATCAATCAAAACAGCCCACAATCAGTGACTCACTTCTTTGGTCTGTTTTATAGTACAACAAACCAAGATAATACCAGCTGATCCCAATCAAATTGCAGCTTGCTCACTTTTGCTATGGTTTTTCATTATTCCTTCCATCCAGACCCTTTGTTTCCTTTATTCTCACATCAGGTGCCTTGTAGTAGGGCTTTAGCAGCTCTTAGTGGTATAAACTGCAGGATGGCAGGTATGCAAGGTTTCGGAATCAAATATTAAAGACATTATGAGAGAGACTCTATAATGCATGACCATTTTTCCTAGCAACAGTGTGCATACCCCTTTTTGTACATCTTCCAGTGCTCAAGCTTATAAAAGATTTTTGCTTTTTTTCCTAGCATTTAAGTGCAGAATTGCTGGCAGTCCCCTTTTAAACTCGCTTTTTGCCTTATCAGTCTATAAAATGGTATCACACTGCAAAAAGAGAAACAGGAAACAAAATGAAAGGTCAGTAATAACTGCCCACAGTTTTCTGACAATCATAATTTTCACTTTCATGGTGGATGCAATTCAATGGCTGAAAGTGAAATCTGAGAGGAATAAGAAAGTCCTTTATTAAAGACTCTAGCGAGACCTAACCATATTAGGCAGCATCCTAGCACAGGCATGGCGGGCTTATTTGATGCAAGTAACCAGCAACACAAAAACATGGGGAAATAATGAGGCTCTAGTGCCCCTTCTTGCCTCTTAGGTTGTTAAAGTCATAATGCAATAAAACACACTAGTGTGGGAATTAAATACATAATCTTGTTATAAGAAAAAACATCTGGTTTGCCTTGTTCTCAGGCCCCAGAGGGTTAATTTGTTTGCTTTTGTTCAGAAATGGAAGAAAGACCTGCATTTGAAAAGGCAGCTGGAAAAATGATCTTCTAGATAGTTACAGAACAAGCAGCACTGAATAATCACTCAAAAATCCATGTTTCAGAGACCTCTGTGTGCACAGGGTATCTCTATCTGCCAACAAACAGTGACAGGCTGCAAATGCACTGGGCTTGAGACCTCCCTCTAGAGAGCACGAGTCATAGTTTGGTTCCTTTATATATATATCAGTCTTTACTCTTGAATCCTTGTCATGTTACATTGTGTACATAACCCACAGTAGTACAGACATGCCCTAGGGATCAGCCTGTTCAGTGGAGAACCTTAAAAAAAACCCTTCCCCCCACACACCACTATTTCTGGAGATGCAAATCCTGGGCTATTGCAAGAGCAAAGAAATCCACTGAAACCAGACATTTAAATTCAAAGACATGCCTGCAAGTGCTGTGATACCCATAGTAATGTTTCAGACCTAGATGCCGGGAGCTCAGAGGGACCAGGGAAGAATGTAACTGTAAAAGTACTTGCTGCTTTTAAAATAATGTGTTCAACTATTATGTCATCTGAAGAGATAAGAAGATGCTGAGGAAAGATATCGACTATACATAGAAAACTTCATCAACTTGATCTGACAATCAGCATTCCTATAGAAACCAAAGAAAAAAATAATATTCCAGAACCAAAAAATATTCCAGAGTCTTTGGAGAGTCTTCAGAGAAAGAGGAATCATCCGCCGTACGTATTCAGCCTATTATATAATCAACTGTATTCACAATGTGCGTTTAATTATACACTAACAATAATTTGCCATGAGTTCAGATTCTAGTAGAGATAAATGGAGTCTTCCTGAGGGTTCAGCTGCTCTCACTGCTGAGATCATGTGGGGAGGGGGGCATTCTGAATAATGGTTCACCTGCCCGGAGAACACTATCTTGCAGGATACAGGGTTCCAGGTGTGGATCCAAAGGGAGTGCAGTGGTGCAGATACACCCCTCTAGCACTGGTGCTGCTGCTGTCTCCAGCTGACCTGGGTGCAGACATCAGCCTCAGAGCCATGCCTGCCCTGATCCAGCCACAGGCTGTGGCTGTGTGGTGTGCCAGGCTAAGCAGAGGACCGTGGCAATGGTATGCAGGTTCCTCCTCCCAGCACCTGCTCCCTGCCCACCCACCTCCAAGGTGTCTCCCACTGACCAGGAAAAGGAGCTGGAAGAAGGAACCTGCACACCACCACCACTGTCCCTCGCTGACACAGGCATGGAGGGAGCCCCAAACCTGCTCCTGCCCTGTACTGCAAATGAATGTGCAGAGAGCCAGGCTTGGTCAGGAACAGCAGCATAGCATGCAGATTCCTCCTTCCAGCACCTGCCCCCATCCAACAGGGGACACCTTCAGTGGGGGAGAGTAAGATGGGAAGGGAGAAGAGGAGTGCCCCCACTTACGTGCCTGCTCCCTGCGTAGCCCAGCCCCTCAGTGTCTCTTGCTGACTTGGGGGGCTCCAGCCACTCCTCATCCCTGTTGTCCCATGGTCTGAGATGCAGTGTGCTGTACCCCAGGTTTTAATAAATCCTGTATCCACCCATGCAAGGTTCATATTTTTTGCCTTCCTTTTCATCATGCATTAGTATCCATTAGTAAAAGAAATGCCAAAACCAAAGTTCCATCAGCCTCGATTGTGGAACTTCAGGACACCAAAGATGCGCTGTCATTGCACATACTGAGGAGGACCTACACATGACCCTTAACCTCTTCTCTCATGCATACTAGTTCCTGGGACTGACTCTTAACATCAGAAAAAACAAAGGACTGGCCTGCTCCAGGACAGTCAACCCCCCCCCAGCAAAGATCCTCAGTGACAGACAGGAGCTGGAGAATGTTGAACACTTTGCACTTCTCTCAAAGAAGACCAACATTGAGAAGGAAATCCAGTATAGAATCTGATGTGCCGGCTCTGCCTTTGGGAGACTGAATCATTTTGTGTTCAATGATCATAACATCAGGACTTGAACATAGTTTCTACTATACAAGGCTGTGGTAACCCCAACTCTTTTCTATGGATGTGAAGCTTGGGTGACTGACAAGGACCACCTGAAAAGCCTGGAATACCTTCACCAGTGCTACCTTTGGAAGATCCTTGGAATAAAGTGGGAGGATCATCACACAAATCCCAGTGTTCCCACTGAGGTTAATACCACCAGCATGGAAGCGTTAATTATTCAAGATCAGTAGGGGTGGACAGGGTATCCTGTGCACATGTCTGATGTACCTATACCAAAACAACTGCTATGCTCCCAACTCAGCCAAGGACAAAGGACAGGCAGGGCACAGAGGAAACACTTCAAGGACATCCTCAAGGCAAACATAAAGAAGTGTGGCATTGACATCACAAATTGGGAAAAAACAACCTGGGACAGGTGGCGCCTTGTGAGAGAACGTATATATTACTTTGAGGAAAACCGTTTCGCCCTGGAGGCAGAAAAACTACAGGAAGAGAAGGAAAGGAAAGAAGACCGAGAAACCCATAGTCCAACCCTTCCTTTCACCACCATCTTGCAGCATCTGTCAGAGAGTCTGCAACTCTAGGATCAGTCTTCTTAGCCATCAACGGACTCATCCACAACCCTTTATTTGGAATGATCATCCACGAGTATGAGGGATTGTTGCTGCCACCAACAGTGGCATTAGTAGCCATTAGTAAAGGAAATGGGGCATTCTATTTCATATGCTGGTAGTATTTAGAAACATGCTTTCACATGCCTAATCTCACTGGGCATTTTTACACATACAAGTGCTACAGTGACGGGTGCTTTGAAAAACACCTAGGGCTGCGACACTTGCAATTGTATAAGCGGCAAAACACACGTCAGCACACAGAAAATGGTGGCAGCTCACTTTTGAACTAAAACACACCTGAAGTGCTTTACTTCAAAAGCACACTGCCACCATTTTCTGTGTGCTGACGTGCATTTTGCTGCTTATACAACTGCACACAGCACAGTGCAGTTCACCTCAGCTTGCATGCGGAGCAGACTCGATTAATCAGATCCCCAGTGGATCCCTGGCACGTCATGGGACAGAAAGGTGTGTGTATAAATAAATGCCCACTGATGCAGATGACCCATCTGAATGTGATTAGGGTTTAAAATGAAGAGGTCTAGCTTAAGTCAAATCCAGACATAATATGTCACATTGCAAGCTAAGATGGAAATATGGGTGATAGCAGCATTCCTAAATGAAGAAGCATAGCTGTCATTTTCTTCTAGAATATAGATTTGCATTTTTAGAGGCAATGATCTAAACTGCTCACACGTTTCAGATTCATTAAATAATGCATATGCTCAAAAGGTCATACATTCAAGTGATCATATCTACAGAAGCTCTGAATCAGTGTTCTCTACAACTGCTATATTAATTAGGTATCAATGAATTATAAAATCAAGCCATATTTGAGATTGTTGCCTTCATTTTTTGTTGCATGATCTCTGTGCAAATGTCCTCGAGAGGCTACAGGACCTTAACCTGTTCAGCCTTTGCAAGAGAAGGCTGAGGGGGGACCTGGTGGCCATCTATAAACTCACTAGCAGGGACCAGCAGGGTTTGGGAGAGACCCTGTTCCCCCTAGCGCCCCCAGGGTAACAAGGAATAACGGCCACAAATTGTTAGAGAGTAGGTTTAGACTAGACATCCAAAGGCACTACTTCACAGTCAGGGCGGCTAGTATCTGGAACCAACTTCCAAGGGAAGTGGTGATGGCTCCTACCCTGGGGGTCTTTAAGAGGAGGCTTGACGTCTACCTGGCTGGGGTCATTTGAGCCCAGTTTTCCTCCTGCCCAGGCAGGGGGTCAGACTTGAAGATGTACAAGGTCCCTTCTGACCCTACTTCTATGAATCTATGAACTGACCTATGGAGTTTAAAATTCCTACCTAATATTCAGTTTTGATTCATATACACGCACCACCAGCTCTCATATGATTGGAGGTCTTGGACTGCATAGATCAAAAGCTTGCTGTATATTAAACTAAACGCAAAAAGATTAGAACTTAAAGGGTGTATCTGAAAACAAGATGGTTAGCAAACAAAGTACTAGTGGGCTATATCCATTACTAATGGGGTAGATATCATAGTACAAATTATGAAAAAAATAGTAGTACCAATATATTAGTTCCATAACAATTAAACATTACCAATACACTGCTGTTGCCTCTGTTACAATGGAAGTGATGATAGTAACTGTAGGTGATACTTCCTAGTTTTATGGTAATATTCAGCAAATAACGTTGAATAAACACAAGTCTTGTTTACATTTATTTGTTCACATTACATATTGTAGTCTGCATTTATAAATTCAATATTTTAAAAGGGCCACAGTATAGAAATATTGGTACAACTATGAACTGTCAGAGAAGCCAGTATTTGCACAGAATATATAGTGTTAACCTCAATTAAACAGAAGTAATTCATAATGGTGCAGAACTCAAGCTGACAAATGTTTCCACTTACTGGGGGAAGACCTGGCAGAGTAACTCCCTGTGGTAAATGAACAAAACTATGCACTGATATGCATTCTTAATAAGTTGTTCAGTGTTCTTTTCTTAAGGGTTTTTGCTGGAGAGAAAGTAGCTTTAAACTGGGGTTTTGAAGGAAACGCACTGGCAGAAAGAAACTACTGAGATGTGGCATTGATCAATCTAGTCCCTCTCCCCAGCTAGCTTCATCTACATTCCGGACTGCACAGCCCCATGGCAGAATGGGTATTCAAGTTAGCTTGTCTCAATGGGCTAAAGGCACTGGCCTAGAGACTGCCAACCAAGCAGGGGCCAGTCATATTGAACTATAACAAATATCTGACATGTGTCAGAGGGGTATGGACAAAGGCATAAACTGGTTTAAAAGGAGAAGGGATGCTGCTTCAGCTGGAGCAGATACATCAGTTGTTACACTCCTCAATGGGCTAAAGGCACTGGCCTAGAGACTGCCAACCAAGCAGGGGCCAGTCATATTGAACTATAACAAATATCTGACATGTGTCAGAGGGGTATGGACAAAGGCATAAACTGGTTTAAAAGGAGAAGGGATGCTGCTTCAGCTGGAGCAGATACATCAGTTGGAACCAACTTCCAAGGGAAGTGGTGATGGCTCCTGCCCTGGGAGTCTTTAAGAAGAGGCTTGACGTCTACCTGGCTGGGGTCATTTGAGCCCGGTTTTCTCTCCTGCCCATGGCAGGGGGTTGGACTTGATGATCTACAAGGTCCCTTCCGACCCTACTTCTATGAATCTATCTATGAATCTATGTGTAGAGAGGGGAATAGATAGATAGATAGATAATATCTATCTATCTATCTATCTATCTACCTACTGCACTCAATTATAAAAACATTCAAATACTTTTCTTCAAGCTTTTCTGTCTGAGACCAAGGATAGAAAACTACAGCCCAGAAGGAATATGTTAGAGACAGGTGCAAGGAACTTCCATAGGTAGAAAATGCTGAGGCTAAGGTGAGGTGGAAATTGAAACGTGGTTGAAACTCAGTCATAACAAAAGTGTGTGCTGTTGGCACCTATTATAATCTACTTGCAGGCCTGAGTGCACACCTCTGTTACTGATATCCTGAGAAGTCTTATGTGCTGCCTGAATAATAGACTGATTCTTCCAAGTAAGCTATTAGCTGATTTTTCAAGGGCAAATGGATAAAAATAAATGAAGATCCTTATTTGAGAGTTGTATTACTGACTGGGAGGAATGCGGAGCTCATTCAGGGAGCTTCCTACCTCATATGTACTGCTTACCAGTATCTTGGGTTTGGCTTTTTTCTCCCACATGAAGGCACTACAATATAGGAGAACTGTTACAAACAACAGGGCTAGGAAAACTTCCCTTTGCTGTCCCTTCCTGAACAGACAGCTTCCAGTCCATTCCTCTTTTTTTTTTTTTTTAATTGAAAACTCACCAGCTTCATGTGATATGTTGGCAGGAGATACAGCCCTTTGGCTCTAGCATTTTATGGTTGCTTGCAAATCAAAAGAACTTTCTTGAAAGCCGCACAACTCTTGTGGCTCCACATCCCAAGAGGCTCACTTAGCCAGCAGTCATAAGTGAAAATGTTAGCTAGATAGAGCCTCTAGTGGCTGTAGTAGCTGCAAAGAGCCCCTGGTTCATAAATATTCCTCCCCATCTGCTTCCATACCTCCCAACATGTTAAGAACTTTGCTTAAGACTTTAGATACCTAACTTTATCAACTTTATTTTTCTCTGCTGGAATATCGTCTAATTTAGATATTTATAATTAATTAACGATGCATCATTTATGAAAATAAAATAAAAATACAAATGTATAGGACAGGTGGAATGCATTGGAATAAGGAATAGGAAACTACCTATCCCTTTAAATGGTTTGAGAGCCCTCTGTGGATGTTCATTGTGTTCTGTGTTTTAGAAGCTGCCAGGTACCCATTTATGAGCAGTGTGTATCTGTAATTAAAATGGCTATTTGAAGCTCAACTATGCACATCTGGTTTTATCATTAGTTTTGTTATGTAAAGAGCAAATGACCACACTGCAGGACCTACACAAACAGGACTGCTTTATATTCCTTGGGCTGACTTTGCAGTAGTGACGGAATAGACAAATAGTATTCGTCGAGTTGTCCTGATGTCATTTCTGCTACTTCTGTTCAGGCAAGCATGCAGGTAAACAAAAATAATCAAGTTAATTTTAAGCTCTACTAGAAACAGAGGGATGTAGTGTTCAGTGAGGGAGGGCTGGAAAGTGCAAATGTTTGCCAAATCAGAATTGACAGAACAGACAAAGCACATTCTCATTTTTGATTCTGTGAGTCTTACCAAAACAGGATTTTAAAAACATTTTGACAAGGATGTAGGTTGCTGTTGTTGTTGTTTTAATTAAAGCTATAGGGGAAAAAAATTAGTCTGGCACATACACACACATTCTTTGCTTGCTTGAGTCATCAGAGAATCCAAAGATGCCTTCCAGTTTGGATGTCTGCCCCTGCTTTTTCTGGCCCTTTGAACCTCTTTCATGTATCGTTAAGGTTGAGAAAGCAGCACACAAGGGGTTTGACGCCTGGTAAAAAACAAAAACTATCCCCAAGATTACAGAAGGAAGAAGAGAGCCAGAGCTTCAGATTAACACAGTGAAATTTCAGGACTTACACCAATTCTTCATCAGGAAATGCAAGCTAAAGAAAAACAGGGAGAGTAGTTAACATATCCCTAAGGAAATCTTGGAAGTGGGAGAAGAAAAAAGGGTGTTCCAGCAACCAACCTCTTGTGACTCATTTTCATTATGCTATTATTTCTGTTTTATTTTGACAGTGGGGTTGATACACTTCATGTTGTCTGACACAATAACAACTACCCTAATTGCAATATGTGGGGTTTTTTTCCTTCATAGTAGGGAATAAACTATGTAATTATGGCTATAATCTCTGGAGCCAGCTAATTAAAATGTAAGCATCTCATTCTTGCATACACACAAAATACATAAATCATTGCTTTTCCCATAGTGCAAAAGTGCCTTAAAAAGGCACATTTCAGAGCAGAAACCCAGCCCACAGTTTTGCCAAGCTGCAATAAATTTAGAGCTCAGACTGTTAATGGGCTTTGAAGAGTTTGGACCTAATCCTAGACCTAGAGGGTGCTCAGAGGTTCATTTTCCCAGTGAAGTTATGTCCGAAGAATGTATGATGAGCAGGATTCAGCTATTGTCTCTGAAGCAGATATGTGCTGAACTACCCACAATGAATACAGCAAGTTACTAAACCGGATAACAGTTTTTCATAGGTCACATGAGCAGGCCGTACCCATCACAACTATGATAAATAATAGGGCTGTGTGAAGCTCTGGTAGTCGATTCAGTTCAGAGGAGATTCAGACCAATTCAGGGGCCAAATCTCCAAATCCTAATTGAATTGAGAGACCAATTCAAAACGCCGATTGATTCAAAGCATCCAAATCGATTCGGAAAAGATTTGGCTGCTTCAAAAATTCAGCCATAGACTAAACAGGCAGCTGACAGCTGCCTCCACCTGGTAAGTCTGTTGAAGTTGAGGGAGGAGGAAGAGAAGGGACGTGGGGGAGGGAGGCATAGGGGCTGGGACAAGCTGCCAGGCCAGGGCGTGCGCACTGCACGTTTCTCAGGGAGGGAGCGCGGGATGCAGGCGCAGCAATGCTGGGAGTGGGGCTCCTGTCCTGCTGCCACTTGCCTGGCCGGGGCAGGGGGTAGGATGTGGGTGTGGCTCATTCCAGGCAGAAGGGGGCAAGCAGCACTGCGGCATAGTCCCCACTCCCAGCACTGCTGCGCCCACATTTCGCACTCTTCCATGCCAGCTGGGAAGCGGCAGCAAGGCAGAGCCCCCGCTCCTAGGGCTGATGCAGGTGCGGTAGTGCTGGAAATGGGGGCTATGCCCTGCTGCCACCCAGAGTGAGCTGTGCCTGCATGCCCTCTCCCTCCCCCCATGCCAGCTAGGCCGGGTAGGAGATGGGGCCAGGCAGGGCAGCAGTGGGGGCTTCTCCCATGGCTCCCCCCACTGGGTCAGAGACAGGCACAGTCAGAGGAACTGTGGGAGAAGCCCTCATGGCTGCTCCACACAACCCCAATAATCTAGCAATCGAAAAGAAAAAAGCCCTGCACTTACCAGCTGTAGCAGGGGCTGTGTAGGTTCTGGGGCCACGTGGCAGGGTCCACCCCCCACACAGCCCCCACTCTCCAGTCTCTCTCCCCACCCAGTCCTGCCCCTGATGCCCCGCCCAGCCCCAGCATCCCAGCACTAAAACAAAAAGCCCCACAGAAGCCCTGATCCCCGCTGCTGCATCCAGTGAGTGTGGAGCTTTTTTATTTTATTTTATTTTATTTCATGTATTTATTTATTTATTTTTAAGTGCCAGGAGGCTGGGGTCAGGCAGAAGATGGGGCTGGGCAGGGAAGCCATGGAGGCTTCTCCCATGGCTCCCCCCACCCAGGGAGAAGCAGGCACAGCTGAAGGAGTCATGGGAGTACCTGCAGCTGCCTGGCTGTGCCTGCCTCTTCCCGGCTGATCCAAATCAGTGCTGAATCCATGATTCTGATTTGGCCAAATCAAATGGGGACAGTGATTCAAATCACCAAATCGAATCACTGTCCTCTGAATCATCCGAATCCGAATCAAATACTTCCCTATTCACACAAGCCTAATAAATAACCTGCTTTTCCTAATATACTTGTATTAGAGATGGTTGCAGGGGTGGGGGGAGGGGGCACGCATGCTGAAAAGGTTTTATAGTCAGTATTTGGAATTCATCAAAATCCAAACTTTTCATTAAAATATTCAATTTTGACAAAGATTTTGGAACCTGCCTACCAGGCTGCTTTCCTGTCACTTCACTGTCCCAGGTCCTC
Organism: Alligator sinensis; assembly: GCF_000455745.1. NCBI lineage: Eukaryota > Metazoa > Chordata > Crocodylia > Alligatoridae > Alligator > Alligator sinensis. Next base: position 1,405,078 of record NW_005842060.1, on the reverse strand, counting down.
AGTAGCCTGCATCTGGGATTCCAGAGTCTTTGGATCTAGGAAAATCAGCCCAGTGGACTCCTGCAGACTACCTTGTAACTGAGGACCCCAGGGCTTTCAGGTTCCACAGTTCCAGGAAATTTGCACTGTCCAAGGGTTGGGGACCCAACATCTCCCAAAATTATTCCCAATTTGAGTTTTTCAGAATTTCTGCCCAACAAAACATCTGGAGCTTTTACTTTTATCTGCAGTTCATGACTATTTTTTTCCTGAAATGTTAAGATTTTCCATGGGACAGAAATTCCATTTTTTGGCCAGATATAGTCATGGCCAACATTTCATTAGACAGCCTTTCTTCCAGTGAGCAGTAAGAAATACACTGGGCCAGAAAAAGGAAAACGTTTGTGAAAGATAAAGATATGTCTTCCACATTTCCTTGCCATGTGGTAGTTGCACAATTTAATGTAGTTCTTATGAGAAACTATTTTATTTCATGAGTTATGTCACTCTCTCAAGAACAGCATTTCTCCCCCACAAAAGCCCTGAAACATTGTTTTGAGACCTGAAGAAACCATGCCACCCTGCCCCACCCAGAGGCAGGGCAAGGCAGTGGAAGCTGGAAGAGGGATGGAGAGCCCAGAGACAGGGCAGTAGCATCCAGTCCATGAGTTTAGGAGCCACAGATTAACCCTTTGGATTACCTGTGGGCTGCCTGTTGGACATCACTGTTTTACGGTACTCAGTGTAGCCAATATGTTTCATACATTGACAAAAAACTGGCAGTATAGCAGTGTGGAAAAGCATGGAACATGAAAAGATCATGAACAGAAATATTGTAACTGAAAGCAATTGCCTGAAAAGATTAACATGGCCACAATCCATGCATTTAAGAGTTTACATTGAGTAAAATCACATCACTTAATAGCATCGCCTTCTCCACAGAGAACCTAGATGGGCAATTTCCACTGGAGATATAGCTCTTTTTATTTCTTTTGTGTAGCACTAATGTGCACTGTTAAATATTTTCTATGTTCCATGCCAGAAGTAGCTTTCCTATAGCAAAGGCTTAAAGTGCACCACTATCATTTGTGTACTACTGATTGTACAGTACGTTGTGACACTTCAGGATAAAGGCAAAATATGAATTTACTATGTTTTCTTGCACACCACATGACCTAGAATATAACACACACCTTGTTTTTCAATACAGAAGGCTTTGAAGGTAGAATGAAGAATAAAAAGATCTTTTTTTGCAGTAAGTAACAGAGTAGCAGCAGCTAGGGACAGATATGGCCTTAGGGGTGGGTATGGGCATCTGCCCAGGGTGCAGTGGTCAGGGAAGAACTAGCGGCATGATGCAGTTCTGCATGCAGAGGTGAAGGTGGGGCAGCATGATTCTGGCTTAGCTGCCTGACTAGTAAGACATACCAGAGTTACACCACCCAGGGGAGGGGGATAGCTGTTGGTTGGCAGCAGCAGCAGCAAGAGAAGTGGAGCCAGGCTGCTAGTTTTAATGTTCACCGGCTGTGATCCTTGGAAGCATGTGCAAGGGTGTGCAAGGGTGTACAAGGGTGTGAAAGCATGTGCCAGGTTGCACAACATGTACAAGCACATGCAAGTGTGTGCCAGGGTATACAAGCATGTGCTGGGGCACCTGTTTTAATTTTCACTGCCTGTGAAACTTAGAAGGAAACAAAATGTCACAAATACCTAAGAAGAGGATGTCAGGGATGCAGAACAGGAAATGAAAGCTTAGTTAATGGCTGGAATGCAAAAAAGATGCAGATACAATGAAAAAATACTTGAAATCTGTTAATGACAACCCATGCAGTAGTAGTGAGATGGTCACAGCAGAGACATCAGATGAAGAACGCAGAGATGATCCACAATTCAACTTCCAAGAATAACTACAAAAGAAACAGAGACCCAAACAAAACAGGAATTCTTCATCTGGACCAGAATAATGATAATGCCACTATTGATACAGATTAAATTTTTCCCATTATAGGTGCTGGTGATGCCATATCTAATCCTGCTTTATGGCCCAATCTAACACCCAAAATTTGAGATCTTCTAGTGATCAATGATCCACCAAAAGTAAACGTGGATTTTCCTCTGGATCAGCAGAACTACCATTTTTCTATGATGTTTTTATACAGAAATCTTGAAAACAGCAAAGTTCTGAAGTAAAACTGGCTGCTTTATTCAGAGTCCACTGACAAGCTTTTCTGTTTCTGCTGCAAGCTCTTCAACTTGGATCCAAAATCATCCCAAGCATTTGAGGGGTCAAATGATTGGAAGCCCATCTCTCAGATTTTTGAGTCATGAAAAGTCACCTAGTCATTTCAATTCCTTCCAAACGTGGGTTGAAGCAGAGCAAAGGATAAAACAGGATAATTGGACCAACATGGAGCTTCAACATCTGATTAAACAAGAAACAAAACACTGGGAGAATGTTTGAGAGAGGCTCATGACAGCAACACTACCTTTCTGAAAATAACATGTTTTTTTGAGGCTCATCTGACAGGCTCTTCACGGCAAACAACAGGAACTTCCTGGGTTTGGTGGAGTTACTAGGAAAGTATGACAAAGTAATGAAGGAACATTTATGACGTGTACTTTCCAGGAAGGTGATGAATCACAACTGCAGAAAAACAATCTAGAAAGAGGTAAATGAATTATTGGCAAAGAACGTGTTGCAAGACATTCTTAAAAGGTTGAGGAAAGCCAACTACTGCTCCATGATATTGGACTACACTCCAGAGGTGAGCTGTTCTGAAAAGATGTACAGCTCTGACAACAGCTAAGGAAATAGCTGAAAATCTTGATGTTGATCTAGTGTTTAAACCAGCCCCACACGTTTGTCAGAAAAAGCGTCAAATTAGCTATGAATGAGAAGAACTTGACTATCTCCACAGTCTACTTCCAAAGGACTGTATTGCTCCTCAAACAAGTTCTATAATTTATTTACACCAGTGAACTTCATGACAACTTCCCAAACACATGGATAGCACTCAAGATCCTGTTAAGTATGCCTGCATCAGTGGTAAGCAGTGAATGGAGCTTCTCAAAGTTGAAGCGCGTAAAAACATGTTTGAGATTGACCATGGGAGACAGCGGGCTACCTTTGCTAGTCAGCCTGTCTATCGAGAATGCTGTGGCTCAAAATATTGACCTGTCACAAGGAATATCAGAGTTTGCGGCAGCAAAGGCATGTAGAATTGCCTTCTGAGTCTTGCAATCTTGGTGAACAAAGCTTTTTTCTTTGTTATTGTTGTTTATTAGTTTAGGCTGCTTACAGGCATTTAAAAAAAAGGTGTTTATTTTAAACTCAGCATGCTCCCACGCTGAACCCAGCACATGTCCAGAAGAGACATTGCATTAGTTGGACCCAGCTCGCCCAATATCTGTCTAGATCAGGTGCTTTAGGGAGGCTTATTTGGTGCTTTTATCTAATAGCTGATTGAATCGGCTATTAGATAAAAGCCCCACTGAAGCACCTGATCTAGACAGATGCTGCAGAACCAGGTCGAACTAATGCGCTACTACTTCCAGTATAGCATAGTTTGTAATGTTTAGTTTATTTGTCACTTAGCTATGTTATTTTTTTTTTATAATTTAGGTCATTTATTATTCAAATAAAATTGAATTGAATTTTGTGTCATTTCCTGTTTTGTATATTTTTTAATGAATTATAAAAAAATCTTTTGAGATTACAGCTTTATTTCTGAAATGGAGGGTGCGGGGGACCAGGGGGAGCAGGGGAGGTCACCAAAATACAAATTCAACCAGGACACCATTTTCCCTAAGGCCGGCTCTGGCTAGGAAGCAGAGCCTTCTCATTGTGTTGTTCTGAGTCAATTTTGCTTTTGCCCATAAGAGGCAGAAACTATTCTTACTGTACTTCTTGCATATAATCCACATCGCAATTTCCAGCAGCTGGTTTCTGGGGAAAACAGTGTGTTGCATGTAAGAAAATATGGCATATTTATAGTGCTTTATGTTTGCATAGGATGTTATACAAGATAACAAAGCCTTTGGCTCAAGTAGTGTGGGTAGCACTGAAGAACACAGAAGGAAGAAGGTCATGTTATTTATGCAGTGCAGTTTATCACAGTGAGCAGGAGGCAGAAGATGGTTGCAACTTTGATCTCACAATAGTTAAGGGATACTGTTATCATTTATCTGTACCAGGTCAAGACAGCTCTCCAAGTATGAACAGAACAGGTGGATAAATTAACATGTTTTTGTAAGCGCACTCCTGTTACAGACTCTCCAGTGGAATATTACTTCTATGAAGTAGCCATCCTTGATTTGAGGTTCTGACTATCACAGATGGGCTGTTTGTGGCAAAGATCCAAAGGTAATCCATGTCCACAGGCATTGGGTCTCAAGTGGGGAATAATGCAGACTAATGTGTTATGTATGTAATGCATCCAAAGCTTTTATTCTAAATTAAAGGAAGGTTTTGGTTCATAAATAAGGGTATTAGCAGATCTAGCTCTTTTCAGCAGCTTCCTTTTTGCACTGGCAGCAACTCTGCTATTGTCACTGTAATCAGAGAACTAACCCCTCAGATAAATGCTTTACTCTCAAAAGCCATTTTAATTTGGAGGCTTTAAAGGAAAGGCTGAACAAGGAGCAGAGTGGGGCTGGAGGTTGTTTGGTACATTTGCTTTTTTTTCAAGAAAGGAAGCAAATTTCAGGCTTGACTGTGAATTTTGAGAATTTATTTGTTGAGCAAACTCCTTTTTCTTCTTTAGATGCCAATCCCTCATGCTCATTAGATCAGTAATTGTTATTTGCCATACAATGTTGCAGGTAATGATTGCTGAACAAGATAACGTGAGTGCTATAGAATTGATTAAGTGCTTAATCATAGACATTTTCTCTCAATATGTTTGTATTGCAGGCACGTTCATATTAGGCACACACACAAAAGAGTTTAGAATGGCTAAGGTAATTCAAGGCAAAAGTGTTTCAAAGCACCTATTCATGGTTGTGAATAAGGGAAATGGACTTGCTCTATTATTTTCTAATTTAAATTATAAAGTACTAAGAAATATCCTGGTACTGCATGATCATGATCAGCATTTCTGCACATATACAGTGACTTGCCATTTTTAAGCCACCCAAAGTAGACAGATTTCTAGGACAACACAGATCAGGAAAATACCTAGAGTGGATCACTTATGGGCCATTCTACATTAAAACAGATTTAGAATAAAATGATCTGAGTTCTACTTTGAGTTTAAATTACTTGGAAAATTATGAGTCAGAAAGAGATTTGCAGCTTGTTTCTACAGTCTCTTCTTCACACAAAACTGCCAATAAAGCCAGTGGGAAATTTACCTTAATACATAAGCAAACATCGATCTTCGGGATCACAGTGTATGCATAACAGGTCTAGTCAGGTGCCTGATTAAGCCACTTGTGTATGACAAGCCCAATTCAAGAGCAATACAGCCTGTTACAGGTTTCACAGATCCATGTGTTGTCCGAGTTAGAGTCCAAGTTTACACCATACTTTCTTCTTTGTCACTTTGCTTCCATCCTCTGGATCAAAGCAGCTTTATGTTGAACTGCACCCAGTGCCAGATGTTCCCCTCCAGATCACATGGGATTCTGCATGCTCCTCCCAGATTTCTACATTGATGGTGAGTGACTTTGTTGATGTTGAATGACTTCATGTTGTTGTCACACTCGTCATGGTACTGCCATAGAGGGCAGGCCCACTTTCTGGGCAAGCCATCTTGAATCTCGCTGTACAAAATATTCTTGGGGATATGGTCTCCTCCAGTTCTCCTGATGTGGCTGAACCATTGCAACCTCCTCCTCTTAATAGGCATTTCTAAGTGTGTCAGTCCTACGCACTTCAGCACCTCTGTGTTTGGTATTTTGTCTTCCCAACTGATCTTCACGATCTTATACAGCCATCTCATATGGAAGCTGTTCAGCCTCCTGATGTACCTAGCATATGTCATTCACATTTCTGAACCATAAAGTAGGTATGACAGCACACGTCTTGTAGATTCACATCTTTACCTTAGTTGATAGTTTGCTGTCATTCCATGTGCATTTCTGTAATAGCCCAAAATTCTTAGCTGCTTTTCTGATTCCGTTAGTCAGTTCAGTCTGAAGGTCAAGGTTCGTGCCGAGCCGTAGGACCCAAGTAACAAAAGCTGTTGTCGATGCCAAGAGATTTACCTTCCAGAGTGATGTCAGGTATGGTTCTTCTACCTCTTGGTACATATTCACAGTCTTCTTGAGATTAATTATCAACCCAAAGCTTTTGCGTGATTTAGAACATCTGCCCAAGAGATTTTGCAGAGAAGATTCACTGTGGACAGCCGCACCCTCCACAAATAGGAGATCTCTGAAAACCAGCTTTTTCTCCTTTGTTTTCACTCTAAACCTTGTGATGTTGAACAGGCCTCCATCTACTCTGGTTTGAAAATAAATGCCTCATTGGTGCCTTTAAATACCTGAGGAAATATAAAGAGTGCAGGGGCAAAACACACCCCTGTTTCACCCTGTTGTTGGTGTCAAAGGCATTTGAAATTTTGTTTTCATACATGACGGTTGCCATCATATCTTGATGTAATGAGCGAATGATGCTCAATAGTTTTGCAGGACAACCCAGTTTCTTTGGAAGAGTAAAAAGGCCCTGTCCAGGAACTGTATTGAAGGCCATGTACAGCAGTGTTTGTTTTTCTCTACACTTCTCTTGCAGTTGCTTGATCAAAACTATCATATCTATGGCAGTGTCCTGAATGAAAATTGCATTGACTTTCAGGTTAAATTCTTTCAGAGATTTCAGCCTAGGAAGCATAATGCAAGTGACAATTTTCCCAACAATGTTCAACAGCAAGGTGCCTCTATAATTGTCATAGTCACTTCTATCCCCCTTGTTTTTGTATAATTGTACAAACTGAGCATCTTTGACATCTTGAGGTACCACTTCCTCTTTCTAATGGAGCAGTATAATTTCATGGAGCTTTTAAATTATTTGGTCATTGGCACTTTTGTAGATTTCAGCAGGCAAGCAGTTGTTGCTGGATACCTTGTTCCCAGGGATGGATTTCTGCAAATCTTCTAATGTAAGCTTATTGTCCAAATCCATCATAACTTTGAAATGTGGTAGTCCTTCATGCTCTTTGTGTTTGATTTCAGTCTCATTGGAGTACAGAATTCCATAGCGTTCAATCCAACACTCTAGTTGTTTTTGTTGATCAGTGATGACGTTTCTGTTTAAGCCTTTCAACAGAACTGGTTTATTCTTGACTGGACCAATTACTCACTTGATGCCTTTGTACATTCCACAACTATGACCTGCATCAGCTGCTCTCTGAATACGACAGATGCAGACAACTGGTGCCATCTTAGTCGGAGGGGGGAGGGGGGGCATGTGCCCCCACCCCCCACGACCAGTCCCTTTGAACAGGGGGGCATGGCTGATCCTGTGGACTGGGGGGGGGGGGGTCCGCTACGTGAACCCACTGAGAGCTCCAGTGTACCCGCTGATTGGCTGTGTTAGCTGCTTAGGTGATGGTGAGGGGGAAGGTGGGAGCACTGGTACCCCCCCGCAAGTGCTGGCCAATCGCTGCAGCTGCTCCTAGAAGCAGCCTCAGCCACTCCCGGAACCAGCTGCAGCAATCACAGCAATTGGCCAGCGCTTGCAGGGAGGGCACCAGCACTCCTGCCTGCTCCCTTGCCCATTGCCTAAGTGGTGAGCGTGGCCAGTCAGGGGGTGCAGCTGGTCAAGGAGTCACATGCACCCCCATGCACCCCTTACACATCGCCACTGATAACAGTTTCAGTCAAATGTCTTGGGCACACTTCCTCACTTCCTTTTGCATTTCTCTTTGAGCCTTTCTCAAATTTTCCAGGGTTATGGTGTTGGGAGATTTCTTGTAGAGGTTAACACTGTCCTTTTGCTCTCAACCAGTGGTAAAAGGATTTTGGAGTGCTCCTCAAACCAGTCTGCATTTTTTTGCCAAACACTGATATAGCAGCACTGATCATTTTTAAGCTTTCTCAAGCCTTGGTGGCTGAGTTGCTAGGTAAACTTGCTTTCACAACTTCTTTATTAAATAGTTTGCATCTTTCTATATCTTTAGTTTGTCTGATGTCAATCTGAGGCCAACTGATAGTTTTGCGACAATGGATCTTTTTGGTATTGATTCTGACTTTGCAGCAGATTAAGGCATGGTCAGTGTTACAGTCAGTGCTGTGATAAGACCTCATTTGCAGAAATTCTTTCAGTTGGTTGCACCTGGTTGGTACTAGATCTAATTGGTGCCAGTGTCCTGGTTTTAGATATTTCCATTATGTCTTTCTTGTAATTTCCCCAGTAAAGTAGGTGTTAGAAACGCATAGATTTTGACTTGCACAGAATTCTAACACTCACTGGCCATTTTCATTCATATCACCAATTCCACGTTTGCCCAGAATACCAGGCCAATTCTCAAAACTACATCCAACTCTTGCACTGAAGTTGCCAAGTATTATAATGGTCTCATTTCCACAAGTTTTCTCAATCTCTTCAAATTGTTGCTAGAAAACATTCTTGTCTATTGCTAACTTGAAGGGTAGGCACATAGACAGTACTCCTGGCTCTCTTCTTTCTCCTGCTGGCTTCCCATGCCAACATATGGTGTAATCATTCTCTTGGACACAGCCTGTATCTGAGCCGAGTAGCCAAATTTTTGATAATGCAGCAATGTTGATTCTGAGTCTAACCAATTCATAGTTTAGTAGTGCCATTTTCTGTAAATCAGAATTGAATTGAACTGAATTGAATTAAATTGAATTAAATTGAATTGAATTGAACTGAATTGAACTGAGAAGTCAGAGTCTGAATATTCCACCATGCAAGTTACTTTCATTTTGGCCCGGATAGATTGGGTTAGGGCATGGCTTTTTTGGCCCACCTTTTCTAGGGTCTTCCTCAAAAGAGGCAAGTAGATTACCCCTGAATAGGGTTGCTCAGATGCCTTGCAAGCTGCTTCAGGTTCCTTACGCCCCTTCCAGAGTCCATCCCCTCCTCCCCGCCCTTAGACCAGAGACAGAGTCCAAAGGCCAGACTGAGCCCAGATGTTCAGTGCCTCTATGGTTGTAGCTTCTATCAGACAGCAACAGACTAGAGCTGCTGCTGACTGCCTAACACCTCAGTGAGGGCATGTTTCTGCCAGGGTGATGCCCCTTAGCCTTTCTCCAACCAAAGAATACCCACAAGGCAATGGGGGCTAGGGTTTTGAGGAGCCCTATTTTCACCTTACTCTGGAAGTTACAACATTGTGGTATTTTATAGGAGCTACTCTGCCATGAGTAGCCCCACCAGGCCCTCCAGGTAAAAATAATTTACAGTTAAAGGCCTCCAAAATGAGATAACTTACTTGAGATGTAACAGCATCTTGATAGATGAGGTTATTATGGTCAGCTTTGCATTTACAGCAAGGATTCAATGTTTTTACTGTTTAAAAAGAATAAAGCATTATAGTCTCCAAATTTACAATATATAATCTGTGGGTAAACCTTAATTCTCGAGGTATTTCAAATATTTCTGTTAAATACATTGAGATAATGGATTAAATAAATACATTCTATTTTATTCCATATGCCTTGAGTGGAGTCTGGATTAGATGACTTAATGAGATCCCTTCCAGCCCTACTTTCCTATGATCCTCTAAAATAAATTAAAATGATGTCCTTTTTCAGATTCCTCTAGCTAACCAAACGGTTGGTTTGTGAACTATAAAGCTCTTACATAGTTATAGTTCACTGAAAATCAGAGCCAAATTTGCACTTGAAGAAAATACAATTATTTCATATAAACCCTGTGCTTTTATACACAGTTTTCACCTTTTCAAAATGCTTGCCCTTAATTCACAATGGGATTGAAGCCACAGGAAAATCTGGCTTTGGTAAGCATGGGGTCCATAGTAGAGTGTAAGGATTTGATAACTTGTGCTTGTGGCTAAGACTGGTTCTTCATTTTACAATGTGCAAGGATGTAAAGATGCAAGATTGGAATACAGCAGTGAGCTCCATCAAAGCAGTTTCAGCAAGAGAACCACTAGAGGTATAAGTAGGTTGGCCTGCTAGGAGCACAAATGATTTGCATTCCATTAAACAGGGAGGATATGATTTATCTGGACCATCAGGAAGTTCTGAGTGTAGTTTATATAGGGGACCTCCTTTGCTGTGAATGTATGGAGGTGACATTCTTTCCAAGTCAGTTTTTCCGTAAAGCTATTAATTTGACAAGACAAAGTAGCAGAAGAGCAAGAGAGTTTTAAGCAGTAAGAATGCTTGAGTACCTTCAGGAAGAATGCTCACAAATTGGATTAAAGTAGACCATATAATGCTCCTCTTACACTGGTTTTTTCCCCTTGCTATACAGCAGGAGCTCACTACTAGAGGTAGTACAGAAACTCAGGGGCTAAAACACAGCTGCTTATTCTGATCCCTAAAGCTTAATATAAATTATATTTGCAAAAGTCTAGGAATCATATTCATGCTAAAAGATACTAAATTATGCATGATAAAAAATAAAGGCACACTATAAATAAATCACATTTATTACAACAATTTGGTTAATATTTATAAGGCACCAAATATCTTCCCAAAATAAGAGCTCAGTAAAAGCAAGAGCAGCTCCGGAGTAGCATGCCATTTGCTGCAGTTTCACAGAACTTTTTGATGCTCTTTCTGAGCCATATATTTAAGACATCAAGACTTGAAGGACCAGGCAGGTAAATCTCCCTAACAATCCTGCCCCTTTATAAAGCCCTGGGGTCCCAAAGTGTTAATTATTACATTGTAGAAATCTGAATTATTTGCAACAGAGATGAAAAATACTGTTAATAAATTATATAAGACAGCAGTGTCCATTTTTTTGGGGCTATTAGCTAGATGAGTGGTGTGGAATCAGTTCACAAATTGGTTCCAGTACGTGGAATGGCTCTGTGAGCCCAATCCAGCACAGGTTCAGCATGCAGACAAGATATGGTATGTGGCCCATTCCCATGTGCCAGATCCAATCCAAACCCCAACCCCACACTTCGCCCTGTGGCAAAGATATTTGAGAACTTGTGGTGCATGGGAGAGGTACCAGAGGACTGGAAAAGAGCCAATGTGGTCCCAATCTTCAAGAAAGGAAGGCGGGAAGACCCAGGGAATTACAGACCAGTCTGACATCCATCCCTGGAAAGATCCTGGAGAAAATTATCAAGGGTTTCATCAGCAGCAGGCTAATGGAAGGCAACTTTCTGAGTGCTAGCCAACATGGCTTTGTTGCTGGAAGGTCCTGCCTGACCAACCTCATCTTCTTCTATGACCAGGTGACGCATTGCCCGGACAAGGGAGACAAGGTTGATGTCATATAACTGGATTTCAAGAAGGCCTTTGACTTGGTGTCCCATGATGTCCTGATGGCTAAGCCAGAGAACTGTGGCCTCAGCCATCTCATGGTCTGATGGCTGGGGAACTGGCTCCAGGGTCAGATCCAAAGAGTATTAGTTGATGGGAGCAAATCGACTTGGCACAAGGTGACCAGTGATGTTGCTCAGGACTCAGTGCTCGAGTCAGTACTCTTCAGCATCTTCATAAACTATCTGGATTCAGGTGTCAGATGCAGACTGGCAAAGTTCACAGATGACACTAAACTATGGGGGAAGATGGTCACACTAGAGGATAGGCTGGGGATACAGGCCTGCACAGGCTTGCAAGGTGGGTGGACCAAAACTTGATGGATTTTAAAGCAGAGAAGTGCAGTATGCTCCACCTTGGGAGGAAGAACCAGCATCATACTTATAGGCTCAGCAGTGCTACACTCGCTAGCACCATGACCAAATGAGACTTGGGGGTCTTCATTGACCACAAGATGAACATAAGCCACTAACGCAATGCCGTAGCCAGCAAATCAAACCAAACTCTGGCATGCATCCACTGATGCATCTCAAGCAAAACCAGGGGCTTCACCTTCCCACTCTACTCAGCCTTATGGAGGCTGCAGTTCAAGTACTATGTCCAGGTTTGCCCCCCCCCCCACTTCAGGAGGGACGTGGATAAGCTTGAGAGAGCACAAAGGAGAGCCACTTTCATGATCAAAGGCCAAGAGAGCAAGCCTTATGAGGAGAGGCTGAGGGACATGGGACTCTTCAGCCTGGAGAAGAGAAGGCTCAGGGGAGACTTGGTGGCAGCCTATAAGTATATAAGGGAGGTGCACCAGGATCTGGGAGAACAGTTGTTCACCAGGGCTCCTCAAGGGATAACTAGTTCTAATGGCCACAAGCTTCTGAAAGGCTGATTTAGACTGGACATGAGGAAAAACTCCTTTATAGTCTGAGTGTCCAGGGTCTGGAAAAGACTCCCCCCAGAGGTGGTATAAGCACCTACTCTGGACTCATTCAAAAGGCGTTTGGATGCATATCTTGCTGGGATCATTTGACCCTAGCAGACTTCCTGCCTA
>NW_005842060.1:1382119-1392593 GCF_000455745.1 Alligator sinensis | reverse complement strand
AGGGCTGGACTCGATCTCATGAGGTCCCTTCCAGCCCCTAATGTCTATGAAGTCTATAGATTGGATCCTAACTCTGTTCCCATGTGCCAGCCCAATCCAGCACACAGGGCCATATCACCTGGTCATGGGGTTTGGAAATTTGGCATCAGGAGAGTGGTGGCAGAATTAGTTGCTGCAGCTCCCCTACCGCCAAATTTCTGGACCTGTGGGGAGCTCCCTAAGCTAGATGACATGGTTCCACAGGACAAATCTGGCCTGCAGGCCGGAGGCTGAATACCACTGGTATAAGAGACTATATGAGATTAATCCTTGCCCATAAAACACTAAGAAGCTTTAGCTACTAAACTTTGTGTTTGCAAGTGTGGGGAACCTCCAGATTATTGTATAGTCCAGAATTAGGGATGACAAAGTGCCTATAGTCCAGGTTCAATAAAAATTAGCCTTGCCCTACTTTATGCTGCCAGGGAAACTTTCTCTGATTGCGCTGCTGTGTTGATTAGCATGTCATATATCGCAACCCTACCTATACTGTTGAATAAAGGAGGATATGGACAGATAAAACAATAATGCCTTCCCCCCCTGCCTCCATCCTACAGTAAGTGAAAATTAAATTGCAGTAGTTTTAACTGAAGTAAATTGTCCCAGTTCAGCTTCCAGTTATGCAGGATACAGAAAGCAGACAAAACTGTCACAAAAGAACAGCTGATGGACACAAGTCCTCCACTATACATACACACACATACGTCTATTTTTAACTAGGTTTGTCTGGCCATATCCACAATCATAGAATTATGAAAATGTATATTCTGCACATAGGAGCCACTATACAGACCTTTTTGGCACAAGTTAAAATCAATACTGATCTGTCCCCGACAGACAATACACATCCTCATCAATAACCAAAGCACCTGATAACAGCCACACTACAGAGACCTAACTGGACAGCACTGTATGGCTTATACAATTCCACCTCATCCCTTCAGGCTTCTCTGTTTATTGTCAACTCAAACAAAAAAAAAGTTGTACTGCAATAGACGATAGAAACCAAAGCCAAAACTAACATAGATTATCTTTGTTTACAGCCTATTAAAGACTAAAGGAGCTCACTGATACCTTAGGAACATCAGATGGGAAGGGGGCCTTCTGAGTTATCAAATCCAGTCACAAATCCCTTTCATAGACTGATCAAGGTCTATTTTAAAAGCACCTAGGTTTTTTTCAACTCTATGACTTGCATGGCAGAACTGTTCCAGAACGTGGTTGCTCTAGTGGTTAAGAACCACTTTCTAATATCCAGACTTAATTTGTTCATGGACAGTTTATACCCATTTGTTTTTGTGCCAACGCTGTCTTTTAGTTTGAAGTTATCTGTCCCCTGTAGTGTTTCCCTTCCTGTTGCACTAACCACATCCCTTCTCAGACAAGCTTTTCTAATCCCTTCTTGTAAGATGGCCTTCATTCCCTTGATCTATTACATTTCATCCCTTTAGCAACCCCCTCCAGCATGATAATTCCTTTTTCCATACTATTATCTCACCTTGAGCTAGCTCCTTACCCACCTTACAATTCCTGCAGTAATCTTCCTCCTCCCCATCTTAAAAAAAATTCCCATGTGGGACCTTATCAAAGGCTGTCCTGACCTCCTGCTAGATATGATCTATCTCTTTCCTATTTCAATACAAAGACATCACAACACAGCCACTCTCTTGTACACTACCCCTCATTAAGGCGGTGGTAAAAAATCTTCCTGCCTGCAGCCAACAGATGGACCCACATTTCCTGAATCAACCATAAATACAAATGGATGCCATCAAATTCCACAGTATGCTAAAGAACAATAGCACAATTGTCCAAGAAACATAGTATATTCACCCTGAATATATTGTTTCTAGCCATCCAAAAGCTGAGCAAGCTCATAGAGAAGGCAAAACCCAAACTCAATATCATCTAATTAAAACTAAATAATCTACACCCAGGACAATCTGAATGGAGACCTGGACATAGAACTAAAACCACTAGTTCTGACAGGAGATCTTCTGCCATTAATGGATAGAGAGCAGATATCGACCACTAAGATGGCCCTGTGCTTAGATGCAGTCTCCTGATGAAGCTGAACAATACAGAGGTACAAAAGCTACAAAACTTCAGCTAGTGAGGAAGATCACAGCACATTTCAGCAACATTGGTTACTGCAGAATGAGGCTCTGACCCTGCCAAATGCACCCTTTACTACTATCTCAGACTGTTAAGTTCATAATTAAGACAGAAGAGAGCAAACAGGATTCCCTAAAAAAACAGAGGTCATAAGCACAGATAATAACCATCTTCTGGAGGAAGTAAGGTGTCTGTTTGTCCAAACAGATAAATCCAGATCTCCCCAGTTCCTTGACATCACACACCTGGCTGGTACATCCCACACTGGTGCTCATGAGCCTGTCTCTCTAGTCAAACAAAGCAGACCAGCCCCTTAGAAGAGGCCCTTAGATGGTATCATCATAAACAGAAAGATGGACACAACTGCCCATCAATGGCCCCAACACACTGGTAAAGCCTATATTCTCACAGCCAGCTATTCTTTCAAGTACATTATTAAACCATATTATTAATCATTTCACAAACCTGAGAGGTGACTTACCAGTACTAAACTGGTAGCTGTCTGGTGTAGCCAGCTTTCAGAGACAATAGCAATATAATTGTGCATTTATTTACATATGCTGGCAGTGGGAGGCAAAGGCAAGCTCTTCACATAGCTCCATGACAGTGTGTTTCTTCATGCAGATGATCTGGAGACAATGCAAATCAATCTAAGTCTTCAAGACAACATGATCTCACCAAGACAACTTAGTCCCACCTACTCTATGCAGTCAGCACCCAGCCTGAAAGAGATCTCCTCTTAAATCTGCCTTCTTTTGAGAGTGAGAGACTGCTTCTGTAGAGTCCACTATCATAACACCTATTTTCTATCTGCATCTACTCTCTATCTGCAATGTACAGCCACAGCCAGGAATAACACACCTCACAGTACAGTCTATGGCAAGGCACTGGCTGGAATGGACAAAAGTAAGAAGAGACAGAAATATATCAGTTGAATGTATTATCATGCTTACTGCTTACACGTTATACTGGTTCATTGGGTTTGGGAGGATACACATGCTCTCCCATGCACATTGTGAATGAATGCCTGGACAGCCCAAGTTAGTGAAAAGCTAAAAGTCCTGAGAAATACCCGAGAAATCTTACCACAAAGTCCAGTTAACTGCAGCACCAGTGTAAACACAGCTATATGGATTCATATTACTTGTACTTCTGCAGTGCATATAATCACAAGGCAAGCTTGCATGCATATGTTCAGGAGCCCACATCCAGCACACTCTGCAGAGCAGACATACCCTAAAAGCCCTGCTGCCAGTTTGGATTATTTTTTTCCCTTACTTTAATTTAATGTTTACATTATTGACATATACTGGGTTCAGCCAGAATTGGCTCAGAGGAAACTTTAGTTATAATTTCTATATTTGTTATAGAAAAATCAGACAATAGCAAACGATGAGGAGTAATTCATCACCTTAACACAACATAAAGTGGCTGATTAAGCAGTTATGTAACTCAGTTCAAGTAGTGAATACATAAGAGCAGGATCTGACAGCATGCTGAGATGAATTTGAAGTCAGAACCCCCAATCTTAAAATAAACACCGTTTTTATATTATTCTATCCTCATTACTTATGCAACATTGTGTGTCATATTTAGCCAATCAATATGCATCAATATATATCAATAATAATAAAAAAGAATTTTAAACCCTTGGAGCCAAAAAAAGAAAAAACATGTTATATTGATAAACATTTATCTTTTTTGTCTTGGTTTATTTTTTCTTTGCTATTTTTAATCCAGGACATCTCAAATCAATATTAAAATTTCCCATATCTTAAAACCCTAATACTCTTGCTTATAACTTTTCAGGCCTAAGCTTCTTCCTTAGCCTAACCCATTAGCTAAGATTACTAAAAACCTACCTTCTATAAATAATTTAGTTCAAGCTTTAAACATAACTAAAAGCTTAACTTCTCTTCAAATTTTCTTAAGCTGCCTTGGGTAATAGTGCAAGTGATTTTCTCTTTGATGCTCCAGACATCTCTCTCTCTCAGTGAGCTAAGTTCCAGTATTTCTGTTCAACTGACAAAAATATACTCTTCACTGTTTCATTCATTTGAACAGGAGAAAGATGCAAAAATTAAAAAGAAAAATAAATCAAAAGACAGAAGAAAGGGGAAGGAAACAGCTTGAGGATTTCTCCCTTTTTCTGCAAAGCTTATTTGTTCATTAGCACTTACCCTCCGTGTCAGTAGCACAGGAATTAATTCATTTTGCATTCTAATACACATCTTGCATCAACAGAGTCTGAATCTGCTAAGGTTGTCATCAAAGTAGTTGTCATTCTCAGGTATAGCAGGCCAATAGATAAAGAAAAATGAGAAGTATATATTGCTAGACTCTTAAGCACAATTGAAAATACATAAGGAAAAAATTGAATAAAAACATAGATATGCTGTGCACCTTTTGGATGTATACAGTGGGCACAATTTACAAGATCATTCTATTTTTTGGATGTTTTCAGTTCTACCGATAGACATCATGGCCTGGTGGCCCCGCCCCCACTTCTCATCTGGTCTGGAGAGTTGGGGAACAGACCCGCTCCCCCCTAATCCCCGCTCTGTTGCTGCCACCTGCAGGGAGCAGGGGCGGGCCCCCTGCCCACTCTGTCCTGTGTCCCTGCCATCATGAGTTCTCCCCCCAGCCACTTCAGGTGTAGGCCCTTGATCCCCTGCCTCCCAGGGCGGGGGAGAACTTGCATGCAGTGGCAGCAGCAGGCAGGTGGCCAGCTTTGGCAGCCAGAGATGGGTGCCCACATGCTGCCACTGGAAATGCCCCCCCTTCCTGCTGCCCCTTTTCCCCAGCACCTCCGCCTCCCTGCTGGCCCCCTCCCCGTTGTTTGGGGGAAGGCCCACTCCAGCCCATGGCTCCAAGGATCAGGGCATGATGGGGCATGGTGAGGCAAGGCCAGCCTCACCCTCCACCCTGGCCCCTCAGTCCCTGCTGTCATGGTGGCACTCCGCTGTGTGTGTCTGTCTTTTGGAGCACTCTGATTGGCTGCCAAGACAACGAATCAGAGTGCGAATAAAGCATTATGGATAGACAGACAGACAGACTAAGGCTTTTATAATATTACAATAGTGGTTGAGGCAGTGGTAGGCTTCCAAATTGCTTTCAAATTTAAAATTTATCAGTATAACATTATACCTAACTAATACCTATACAAGTAGTGGCATTTCATTTCTATCACAGAAAAATGCAGATTTGGGGGGTTTTAATCAGATAATTTGCCATTCTTTTTAATCAAAGAAAACCAGGTTCCCTGCTCCTTATGCTATGAGCTATCCAGGCAAATAACAAAAAATAAGACATTTTGCCTCACAAAACTATACTGGCAGCCCATGCTTCACTGTCCCATTGTTATCAAGCAGGTTTCTTAGGCCTGCTCTAGAAACTTTTCTTCAGACAAAATCTGATGAAGTAAGTCAGCTACTTATGAAAATTAATGCTATGCATGAATCTCTAATTTAGTTAGTCCATAAGGTGCAAATCTACCCTGCCTTTTGCTAGAAACCGTTTTCAGCATAGAAATGTCCATGCATGGTACTGAGGTTTTTCTGTATGTCTGTAGTGTTAGATCTATACTGTAGATGCACTTATGCTGGCAGAAAAGGCCTTTTGTTGGTATAAAGATACCCCGCTTCCCTGGTCCTCTCACCTCTGACCTTTATGCAGAGGCTTTCACTAGACCTACATCCCTCTTTATAGAGGCCATACTGTACCTCTAAACACATATACATCACCTTTATATCTAACAATACCTCCTCCTTTTTTCCCCTGCCTATCCTTCCTGAACAAGCTATACCCATCCATGACCACATTTCAGTCATGTGAACTATTCCAACACTTTTCTGTAATTTCAGTTACTTCATAATCTCTGCTTGTATTAGAACTTCTAATTCTTCCTGTTTGTTCCCCATACTTCTCACATTAATGTATTAGCATTTCAGGTATCTAATTGGCCTATCCTCACCCTGAGAACATTGCTAAGGCTTCCATTATTGCTTCCATTTAGTAAGTTTTTAGCCAGGTCCCCAGGTTCTTTCTTTATCTCTGGGCTTTCATCTCCATCCCCCAGCGGACCTAGTTTAAAGCTCTCTTCACTGTTTTCTGTCTCTAGTGGGTTATGGAATAGAGAAAATCCCACACAATTTACTGATTCGTTTTGATGCACTGGCTAGGGGAGTATTTAGTTGATTGCACGATTTCACAATGATTACACACTTAATTCATACAACACAATTTTATTTTAAAATTCTTTGCTACACATATAACACTGCTTAGCTTTAAGAAATACCACAAACATTAAGAACACAATAATTACATATATCAGAAACAATGCTCCAAATGCACTTTCTTCCCAAACAATGCTATAAGAATTAGTATTACAAAAACAACTACAATTACAACTAAAAGTTAAATTTGAATCAATACTATTATTTTCATAATATACTTACAATCCTAGAATTCCAAGAAGCCAAACACCTAAATATGGTTTCATTCCTCAGTAGTACAATTTAATGGGTTGGCCTCAGTAGTACGGTTCAATGGGCTCACCTCAGCAATACGATTCAATGGGCTGGCCTCAGCAGTGATAGGACTAAGTCCCCTTCTTTCAGTCCCTTTCGGATGCTCCGCGGCTTCAGCGTGAACTAAGAGATTCGTGTTCACAGAGAGGGTGGTTCAGGTGATCAGTCTGATCCGGCCTACACTTGCGATTCTTCCTTCGTTGTTCTGCAAGTGAGATTACCTCCAATTTGGGAGAGTAGGTTACAGTTTTTATTGAGTGAGTTGCCGTCCTGGGCCCGTCCTACCCAAACCTGTCATTACTCCCAAATTTGGGCTTGGATCTTACTCAACAGATTCTTTTGCTTAGTAATTAGTTTCTTTTGTTGATCATTTTAATTACTTTGCGGAACTTCCATACCACTGCAAATGACCTTTTCTTTCCAATTTTTTTTCAAAAGGCCCTAGGGTTTGATCTCTCGGAACTTGGGATATTTGCTTAAGGGTCATTTTTAGGTTCTCTTTGTTAAAGGCCTCTAAAGATAAAATTCAAGAGTTAAGACTTTGAGCAAAGTCAGGACCTTTCGCACGTAGACCAAAACAATGGCCTAGATAAGGAGATAAATCTTGTCTTCTTCCTAAACTGGCTAATGGGCAACTATTACAAACATTCAAACTATTTCATTCAATATGACATTTTCCACTGTTCATAGTCTTAACAAGGAAAGAGTCTTCTCAGTTCTAAGAATTAAAAATGGTGCTTTCAGCTGCCCCTTATTTTTTTCTCTGTCCATACAAATATATATATCCACACATTCATACACAGAGGACATTTATCCCAAACTGTTTGGAAATAGTAAACAATCTGTTGCATCCTTCCTGGCTGGTTGGAGGCCTTTGGCAATGTCTTTTCTAAAACATACTTCACTAATATAAAAAGCATACACTCAGTAAGTTTTGGTCTTCTGCCTGGGAGAAATGATTAAATGATACAACTGCACATACTCAACTGGGCCCCATCTCACTCTTTATGCTTCCAGTTTACCCAGAGTACCTTTGTTCACCCAGATATGACCCCCAAGAAGTGCTTGTTTTGTGAAAAATGACATGTGCAACTAATAACGGTTGGATTTTTGTTGCGTGGTGAGTAAAAGTGGCCTTGCAGAGAGAAAATTAACGAAGAGGCAGCATTGGGATTTCTTGACTTATTCTGTTATGGTAATGTGCATGGATAAGTTGGTTGATGAGGGTGTTAATTGGGAAGGAGGAGCAAGGTACAGGAACAGAACTGTATTTTAGATGTAATTATGTTTCCTCATCCTCAACTGTGGGAGTGCTTATTTTAAGAGATTCACTTTTCTGAAGAATTTCTAAGTTATTTATTGGGTGGTAGCAAGTCTCATTAAGAAATCTAAGGATACTTTTGGCTACTGTCTTCCAGGTGTTTTTCCACTGGCACGTGGTGTTTTTCCACTTATAAAAGGTAGTCATATAGCATTCAGAGACAAAGGTGTACTTGTAACAGTTTCAGACAGGTTGAGGAGGAGCTGCTGCTTGGGAGTACACAAAAAGTGTTGCATGTGTATGAGCTTCTAGTGATTCAAGTGTAGGAAAACCAATTCAACTTTAACCCTGCTCTACCCAGCTCAAAGCAAGGGTGATTCAGCTCACTTGTATTGTGACAGGATTATAAAGACATAGGCTTACAACATAATAACTGCTGAATACTCCTGGGCAGCAAACTCCCCCTTCCATTTTGAAGCTTCTACAAATATGTTTGTCCATACCCTTTATTGAGCTCATGAAAAAATCTACAGATCAATACTTTCTCTCTTGACCGTGAGGTGCATTTTTTTGTATGCAGATCTTCTTGGAGGACCTCAAAGCACAATGCTTATATCCACTCACAGCTTGTTCAGAATGGAGTATCATGTTTGCTTCTTTGCTTGAGCAAGTGAGAATGTATTATACTTGAGCTGTTTAAATTTGGCTGCCTGTTAAGTGACAGATTGACTTTAAATGGGAACTGTGGGCTGTAAAAGCATTTAGTAGAACAGGTCCTGGGTATATTGGAGACCTCCTCCTTGATTCCTTATGGCAGTCTGTAATCTCACATAAAACACCACTCCAAAACCTGAATGTGTGTCAATGAATGATTGGGTCTTTGCTGAGCTGGGTAGTAGGATGGAAAGCAAAATCCCCTCAGAAAACTATAATCTGTTTCACCCCCACTAAACTAAAAAGCCTTATTCTTATACAGTTGTTAGAATAACCATACTGCTTTAGAATGGAAAGGAGGGACTTAGCACAGTTCAGCTGAACTCTTGCAACTGTTTTGTCTGTCTGCTCTATCCTTTTCTAACAGGAAGTAAATTAGTTTGATACAGCTTCACTTTCAGTGGGATAGGAGCAAACAGATGAAACAGTCTGAGAAATTAACTGATATGTGGTAAGCATTCCTCCCCCTGTTTAAATTGTTTAATGGTTTGTCTTTCTGTATTGTTTATTTTCCGTGTAGATCCTGTATTCCCCTTCGCTTCTTTTTCTATATCACCTTTGATGATAGATGACTGTGAATCTGATCAGGACCCACTTTACAGGTGTTGGGCACATGAAGAGAATGAAAATTGTTCTCACTTAATGTCTCTGATCATTATATGATGTATTTCATCTTTCTTTCTCTGTACATCTATTTTGATTCTCAGGTTTGATGTGTCCCAGTTTAAAGGTTTGTCAGTAAACCTTGCTAATATAGTCAAACTTTCTAACGTAGATACAACTTAAAACTGCAAAAAGGTGTTTCTGTCAGTGTGGCTTCTACTGGTTCCCCACATAAAAGACTCCAAACAAGAAGGAGGTGGTGAACAAGGCCTTCTTTAAAGAACTGATGGAAATGTCCAAATCACAGAACCTGATTCTCATCAGTTACATTAACTATTGGGATATCTGCTAGGAGGGAAACACAGAAATGCACAAGCAGGCCAGAAAATTCTTAGACTGTGTTGGGGATAACATGTTGACACAAGTGGTAGAGAGGCCAACTAGGGTGGGGAAACTCTTCTTGACTTGCTGCTCACAAACAGGGAGAAATTGGCTGAGAACAGGAAGGTAGAAGGCAATTTGCATGACACCAACCATGAAATGAAAGAGTTCAAAATACTAAGGGGAGGAAGGAAGGACTTCAGAAAATCAGACATTAACAAACTCAGGGAACTGGCAGGTAGGATACCCTAGGAGACAAGTCTGAGGGGAGAAAAGAGTCTGGGGGAGCTAGCTGTACTTTAAGAAGACCCTTTTAAAGGCTAAGGAGCAAGCTATCCTGATACCATGGTAAAATGAGAAGTGCAACAGGAGCCCAGCATGGCTACACAATAATCTCTTTAATGAGTTGAAACTGATAAATAAATCCTATCAAAATGGAAATTTGGTCATAGTATTAGGGAAGAGTATAAGAATATTGCACAGGCAATAGGATAGCTATGTTAAGGATAACAAAAAAATGTTTTTTAGATATACAGGGAGTAAAAGGAAGGCCCAGGGCAGAATACGACCACTCCTGAATGGGCAAAAGCAATTGGTGATGGACAGGGGGGAGAAGGCTGAACTCCTTAATGAGTTCTTTGCCTCAGTGTTCCTAAATGAGGGGCAGGACAAGTCTCACAGCGGGATTGTAGAGAGGCAACAGCAGGGCACCAGACTACCAAGCATTGACTCTGAGATGTTGCAGAGTCACTTGGAAGGACTGGATGCATTTAAGTCAGCAGGCCCGGATGAGCTCCATCCAAGGGTACTGAAGGCACTGGCTGATGTCACT
>NW_005842060.1:1372543-1374429 GCF_000455745.1 Alligator sinensis | reverse complement strand
TCTCATTTACATACATGTATGTTTCATTAGCATACTTTTTCCCCACCTAGGGGCGTGATTTTTAGTATTTTAATGAGCTCTTTAACCCAGTACCCTGGCTTCTGCTTTTGTTTTCAAGCCCCCTTTATCTAGGACTGTCTCCTCCTTATCATTGCAGATGGGCATTCGTCTCATAACATTCTCTTTTGCTTCGTCTCTGAGTAGTGGTTTCTAGGTCACTCCTTACAACAGGAGTAGGGGTTGACATCATTTACTTAGACTTCAGGAAGGCCTTCGATACGGTATCACACCCCATACTGGTGAACAAGTTAAGAGGCTGTGACTTGGATGATGATTACACAGTCTGGTGGGTAGCAAATTGGCTAGCGGGTTGTACCCAGAGAGTGGTGGTGGACAGGTTGGTATCGACCTGGAAGGACATGGGCAGCGGGGTCCTGCAGGGCTCGGTCCTTGGACTGATACTCTTCAATGTCTTCATCAGTGACTTGGACGAGGGAGTGAAGTGTACTCTAAGTTTGTGGATGATACAAAACTGTGGGGAGAAGTGGACATACCTGAGGGCAGGGAACAACTACAGACAGACCTGGACAGGTTGGACATATGGGTAGAAAACAATAGAATGCAATTTAACAAGAAGAAATGCAAAGTGCTGCACCTAGGGTGGAAAAATGTCCAGCATACCTACTGCCTAGGAAATGACCTGCTCAGTAGCACAGAAGTGGAAAGGGATCTTGGAGTCCTAGTGGATTCCAAGATGAATATGAGTCATCAGTGTGACAAAAAAGTCATCAGAAAAGCTAACTGCTCTTCATCAATCATCAGAAGATGCATGACAAACAGAACCAAGGAGGTAATACTTCCCCTCTATCGGGCGCTGGTCAGACCGCAGTTGGAGTGCTGTGTGCAGTTTTGGGCGCCACACTTCAAGAGGGAGGTGGATAACCTGGAGAGGGTCCAGAGAAGGGCCACTTTTTCCTGCCTATGCAGGGGGTCGGACTCAATGATCTATTGAGGTCCCTTCCGACCCTAACATCTGTGAATCTATGCAGGGAGAAAATTAGGAAAGCCAAAGCACAATTTGAGATGCAGCTAGCAAGGGACATCAAAGGCAAGAGAAAGGGATTCTACAAGTATGTCAAAATAAGAGAAAGACCAAAGAAACCATAGGCTGCTTAAGGAATTTGGAAGGCAATCTAGTGATGGATGATGCAGAAAAGGCTAAGTATTTAATGCCTTCTTTATTTTGGTCTTCACAAATAGAGGCAGCTATGAGATGAGTGCAGTTGGCAGTAAAGATAGGAAAGATGACAAATAGTTTCGAGTAATGGCAGAACAGATCAGGGATTACTTAGAGAAACTTGAATCTTTGAAGTCAGCCGGGCTGGATGGATGGACTCTAGGGTACTGAAGGAATTGACTGAGGTAACTGATTCAGAGCCCACTATCGTCTCTGAGAACTTGTAGAGGTCAATGGAGGTCCTGGATAATTGGAAAATGGCATTTATACCATATTTACTCAAATACAAGATAAGGTTTTTTTCCCCAATCAGCATGGGGGGAACCCTCATTTTACATTTGCATGCAAGGAAACCTCATTAAATACATTGTCTATCATTAAACTGCTGCCAAAGTAGAATGTGCTCAGTAATGGAAATAATGGAAATCAAGTATGAAGTTGATTAAATGCAATCAACACTCAACAAAACTATATAACATATGGCCCATACTGGACAAACTTGCTGATAGGAACCTTCCAGAAAGATAAGTTAGTACAGCCCATACCCAGAGAGATCATGCAGCAGGCCCTCTCAAGGAATCTACTGGGAAGCAACTAGAGGAGAACAAGGTAAACAGCAGCAGCCAAAATGGATTCAGCAAAAGCAAGT
>NW_005842060.1:1349955-1372533 GCF_000455745.1 Alligator sinensis | reverse complement strand
TGCTGAACCTGATTTCCTTCTATAAGATGACGGACTCTGTGGATTGGGGGAGAGCAGTGGATGTGATATACCTCAACTTTAGCAAGTTTTTGACACTGTCTTCTCATTAATAAGCTAAGTAAATACAGGCTGACCGGCTGGATCATAACTGGCTGGATCACCTATGGTTCAAGTTTTAGTTGGGAGGGGGTATCAAGTGTGGTTCCCCAGGGGTCTGTCCAGGGTCCAGTATTGTTTAATGTCTTCAGTAATGATTTGGATGATGGAATCAAGTGCATGCTTAGCAGATTTGCTGATGACACCAATTTGGGTGGAGTTGGAGACACTCTACAGGGCAGGCCTAGGATCCAGAGTGACCTGGACAGATTAGAGAAATGGTCTGCAGTTAATCAGATGAGCACTTGGGCTGATATTATTTCATGCACAAATGGAGACTGAGGAATGACTGGCTAGGCTTAAGTAGTGCAGAGAAAGATCTGGGGGCAGGTGGAGAAGGGGTACAGTAGATCATAAATTGAAAATGATCCAACAGTGTGTTCTTGTTGCACAAAAAGGCCAACAGCATAGTGGACTGCCTCAATTAGCACTGGTGAAACTTCAGCTGGAGTACTGTATCCAGTTTTTGGTCCCACACTTCAAGAAGAATGTGGAAACAGTCCAGCATGGAGCAACAAAAATGATTAGAGGCCTAGGAAGCATGACTTATGAGGAAAGGCTGAAAGCACTTGGGTTATTTAGTTTGGAGAAAGAAGACTGGGATTTGAGGGGTGGCGGGGTATCAGAATACAGTCTGCAAATACCTGAAGGGGGATTCCAGAGAAGACGGAGACAGTTTTTCTCTATGTCTATAGAGGACAGGACTAGGAGCAAAGACCTCCAGCATCAACAGGAGATTGAAGGAACTTTCTGACTACAGAAGTGGAAGCAGTGGAACGGGCTACTTAGAGGAACTGTATAATCTCCACGCTTGGAAGCTTTTCAGGAACTGGTTGCACTGACACTTATCCAGGATGCTTGAGTCAGGAATAAACCTGCCATGAGCAGGGGTTTCTGGGGAAAATGAGAAACTCTCTGCCCAAAGGATAGGACTTCTGCTGTTCCGTACATATGTATGAAGATACCTGTTGTGTTGGAGAAAAAGAACAAGCAAGTGTTGAGGATTATAAATAGATGTGCTTGAGAAGGAAAAATGAAAGAAAGGAAGAAAAAGATTTGTACCAATGATGAGAAAAAAGGGACACAGAATGTGAAAAGAAAGAGGAGGAGGAAAAAAGGGGAAAAGGAAAAGAGCATGTTTACCTGAGAAGGGCTAAATGAAATGAGATAAAAAATGGCACTTGTATTAGAAAGGGTAAAAATAGAGAGTGAAGAAGAAGAAAATGGAAAGAAGAAAAGCAACGAACAGTATTATTTTAAGGGAAATTTTGAGGATAAGAATGTTATGATAAATAAAAATAGATGTTTTCATTAACTTAAATGACAGAGGTCTGCACTTTTAGTGCTGAAATGTTCCAGTTTTCTTCTCCATGGACAACTGCTGTCTTGATTTGTGGCACCACCATATGCTGCATTTAATTTGGATGGGAAACACAGCTCTGAAGAGAAAAAATAAAATAAGAACAAAAAAATGAGGAAAAACAGTAGGGGGAAACCAGAAACTCTGAGGGACCTGATATATATTAAACAATAAAATAAAATCAAGCAAATATGAAAGTGGGAAAATGGGCAGAAAAAACAAGCCTTAAAAGTGCGAGGAGGTGATTTGTCCTGGAGAACATACAGTCTAACTGTAGCAATATAAAACATTCACCACTAGAAATTACCCTAGTGGTTCTCTCTGTTCATATATAGTTAAGGATTCCTCAGCAGTGCCAACATCCATTTTATCTTTTGTTTTCTTTCATGCAGCAGTAATCTCATGGTTTATTACCTAATGGACAGAAGTGCATTCACTGTTAGCAGTAAAGGTTTTGTTACACATTAATTTTAAGCAGCTCACCAGCCCTACAGTGGCAAGTCACAGACATGCAGGTGGGGAAGAGTCAGAGAAGGTTTTTAGCTGAAAGGTACAACTGTTCCAAATTTGAGCTAACATTAACACTGATCAAAATTTGAGCAGCTCTAAGTGCAACATGTAACAAGGCCCTAACATAATGATAAACAGATTACTTGACTATGTAATTAAGGTTTCTAAAGTTTCAAATCTTCCTGAGCATTTTTTCAGCTGGCAGTTTGGGAAGCGCCAGCACTGTGATCATTGGTGGATTAATGCATGGGCCAATGGGGCCTCTGCCAATCTGAGGCCTCATTTGTGGCTCACTCCTCATTGGCAGGGAAGCTAAAGCTGTGGTTTTAAACATGATGCCATTTTTGTCTCCCCACTGGTGGGCAGCAAGCACCATGGCTGCCAGGGCCCCTCAGCCAATCAGCAACATGAAGACAAAGATGGTGCCAAGTTTAAAACTGCAGCTTTTGCTTCCCTGGTGAGGAGTGAGCTGCAAGCGCGGCCCTTTCACCACTGTGCAGCTGGGAGCATGCGGGGGAACCTGCAGAATTAAAGGAGCCATGCATGTGGCCAGCAGCACAGCCAGGCAGTCAGTTCCCTGCAGGTAAGTCTGTGGGAGGAAGGGGCATGGGGTGGGCAAATGAAGGCCCCCATGCTGAGGGAGGGAGTGGGGCAGGGGGGGCAAGTGCTACCCAGCTAGGGCAATGAATACAACCTCAAGTCTGGGAATAGGTTGAAGCTGTGGGTGGCTCATCCAGAGGGCACGGGGGGAGGAGGGGCAGTGGCTCCCTACCACTGCATGCACCCCTAGACAAGGCATGGGGGGCATGTGACTCCCTGGATGTGTGTGTGGGGCAGAGGTGGGCTGCCTGCTGCAAGCTCAGGGCCAGGGGCTGTGCCAGCCTACGGGGCGGGGGTGGTGCCCGCCTCTTGTCTGGGGGGGGGGGGGGGGACTGGGCCAGGGCTGGGCTTGGGGCAGGCTCAGCTGTGTGGGGTGGGTGGTGGTGGTGGCAACAGCAGTGGGAGGGGTGGCTTTAGCCCCCACAAAACCCTCCCTAGTGCCATCCCTGCTTGGAGCACTCTGTGTAGGGCTCCTGAGGGAAAGGCAGCCAAGTGGAGTGCTCAGAGTATGGGTGGCACTGGGAGGGTGGCTTGGGCGGCTATAGCCACCCCAAAATTTCCCAGTCTCCCCATAGCCATGCTTCCCAAGGGCCACCACCTGCCCCACACAGCTGAGCCTACCCCAAGCCCAGCCCTGGCTGGGAAGAGGCCCACCCTTAGTCCTACCCCAGCCACCGAGAAGAGGCTGGCACAGCCCCTGGCCCTGAGTTCACAGCAGGCAGCCTGCCCTCACCCTGTGCATAAATTCAGGGGGGCACATGCCCCCCATGCCACCCCCGGGGGTGCACATGCCCCCCATGCCACCCCCGGGGGTGCACACCATGGCAAGGAGCCACCCCCTCCTTTCTATCCCCCCTACCACCATGGCTCCATTCCACTCCCGGCCTCAGGGTTGCATTCACTGCCCAGCCTGGGCAGCGCCTGCCCCTGTTCCACTCCCTCCCTTGCCATGGGGGCCTCCATCTGCCCTCCCATGCCCCGTGCCTTGCCCATGCCCCTCCCCTCAACAGACTTACTGGCAGGACAGTTCTCTCCAAGCTGTCTGGCTACATTCCTGGCTGCATGCATGTGGCATTTATCAGTGAAATTAATCAGCAAGACCGGCCAAAAAACCCCCAACAGCCAATAATGTTAATTTCCCTTTTAATTGGTGCCAATCCAATATTCAACCAATATATTGGTGCACCTCTAGAGGGGCCCTCCAATTTTGTGCTCGCCCAGGGCCCCAATAGATTTTGATCCACCTCTGATGACAGGTAGCCAGTACCTTTGAACTAAAGCATACTTAGACTTTACCAGATTTGGGGAAAGGATCCAAGAGGAGTTGTCACAACATAAGCCCAAGTATTGTCAAAAATGACAATACATCCCTTGTCACAGGAAAAAGAGCAAGAAATATTTAATGCAAGCAGAGACTTCTGTGATTGATATGCAGCCCTGATTTCAGCCAAGGAATACAGTGAACCAGCAAACAATGTGACGTTTCCTGACACCAAAGGAGAGAATGTATATCTTGCAACTATGAATGAAGCAATTAGGCTATCTGTTGCACACACATGTACAAACAGTGGCTCCTTACAAACAATGGCAGAATATATGCTGTCTTTAAGATGACAAATCTGTTCCTGCTTGTATGATACGTACAACCAAGGTTTTTAAAAAACAAATAATGGAAACATTCACATTTATCCCATTCATTGTTTATTGTTTTTTACATCTGCCTTTTTAAAAATAAAACAAATATGCAAAGAAGAGGTCTCATAAAAGTCAGCCAACAAATGATGTCTAAGTGAGGGCACAAAAAAGTGCTTTTAATGATCCAGGACTACCTAATTAACTGTATGACTAAGCTACATAGGCATGAAAATATATTATTCTTACACCTTATCTTATCTTCTCCGGCTCACCTGTTATTTTTTATAGTCACCTGTAATGTTTTGTCTTAATTTAGATTATAAATACAATATTTGGACTGTGCCATGCTATTTATATGACAAGTTTGCAAGGCTGGGTATACACAGAGGAGGTGTTAGTGGGCAGAGCATATTACTTCAAAGACACACTGACCTCACTCAGGAACACAACAGACATATAACCCAAGTTATTATTACTTATTATTTTTATTACTAGGGATGATGATTAAGATGAAAAAAGTCCAAACTGACATTCTCAAACCAGAATGAATTTGCAGCACTGGAATTTAAGAATAAACAGCAGGTCACATGTCAACTGAGCATATTTGCTCCAGAAGTAACTGATGAAACCTGAAACTCCGCATTTCCATTTTTACAGTCACTCTTCAAAGTAGAAATATATTAATGGATAATTGCTGTGGTTTTACTGATCAAATTCTTATATCGCACACTTAGGGTTTATATTATGAGCTGGATCTAGTACATATAAAACATGAGGTGGACCCTGTTAAATATCTTATTATACACCTCTTGTAAAAGTACGAATTGGACACATTTTTCAAATCAGACATTTCATTCAAAGTTCACACTTTAAAAATTAATTCTGGCTTTGGAGTCATTATCAGTTTCAGTGGCATCCCCTTTTTTAAATACAGAAAATCTCTTTCTGACCAACAAACTTCCAAAAGAGAATGAACTTTTTAAGAGTAACCATTATATGTCAATTCAGTCACCTTTCAGTGAATTATTATAACTGCACCAGCTATTGAATCAAAGTTATCACCTCATAAATCATATCAGTATCAAGTCAATGTCAGATGCAGGGCATGGCTGAATAGGTATATCCCCCAGTAAATTAAAAACCTGATATACTACAGCTGCTAACATTTACAAAAGCAATTACGCTCTGAACAAAACTGGGTACGACTTCCTGGGACACTCTTGATATATTAACTTTTTAGGAGGACTAAAGTCCTATGACCAGAAAGAAGTTGCTAACAGCACTAGATTTTTCATAGTTGCAGATTAATACTGATTCTCACAGATTTATAATGCTTTTAAAGAAAACTTGGTCCATAACAAAACATATTTTTACTTTACCTACACAATCACTTGCATTTCAGGCATTTATTGTCTGTTAAGTAAACTGATGATAAGAAACACATTTACTGAGGATTAATAATATTGATATTATAAATAACAACTTTGGCTTAATATTAATAATACCCACTAACAATAGATAATATTAGGTACATACAAGATAAACATTAAAATTAGAATGAGATGTTTTGATTTTATCAAAATGAAATGCTTGACTTACCCAAACAATTTTTTTCAAAGAGTTTTTCATAGGGAATTTGAAAATTTGACAGATTATTCTAGTTCTAATGAAAACAAATGTCAAAAATACTTAGTGTCCTGTGAAATAGAAATTCTGGTTCCCATACAAGTATGTTAAATAACTTCAGTCTGAATACATATTCTTGATAATTAAAATATGGAATTGCTAGAATGAGTAATATCTAATCTACCAGATTTATTTTAGCTTTTTGTTTTGTAGCTTTTTGTTTGTGACCACTTATGTTAAGTATTAAAGAAGCTGTTTCCAGAGTCCATGGGAATTCTGACTTCTTCCTCACACAAAAATATCAAGAAAATTGTATTTGAAATAACTGATTTCCCATAACGCTATTGGGAGGTTGTATTTCTCAGAAAAAAGGTACAATTCAACAAAAGCTGAGAAAAGAAATGTTAAATTACAAAAACTCCAAAATGAAGACTGTTGTAGTCACAAATCTATGCTAAGATAATGATACTCGGGTAAGACAGATTTTCTTAGGTTTTTATTTTTCCCCGTGTGGTGGGTATTATTGTAATATTTCTGTGTAAACTATGTTTATGTTGTAATAATGTTGCATGCCTTGGTTTCCCCTTGGCTAAGGAATGGTTCAAGAGAGACAATGAAGCAAGAGATCTGCCTATCTGCAGTACAAAACAAAATAGACTTCCAGCATCCACAGAGACTTGAATAGCTACGCTGAGGATCCACTGCTGGGGGGAAGCTGAATGAGATGAGCATAACAATGCAGAAGGGGCTGTGAATAAGTCCGATGTCAGCCCCCAGGGTGAAGGAGTCTGAAGAGGTCAGAGACCAAGGGAGAAGCTCCAGGGCCTGAAGAAAGAGGAAAGAGAACACCTGAGCAATCTTTAGGGTTCTTTCAGCCACATGGGCCATACTGGGGATAGAGGAACTGCCTAACCCCATTTGCAGGGGGGCATAGCACCTTTAGCTAGATGGCCTTTGCTCCAATAGATGGTTTTCTTGAAGTAGAGCTATCTGTTTGCTGCTTGAAAATTGTTGTGCTGGGTCTCTCCAATAAGAGGTAAAATCCCTCTTTAAGAAGAACTGGATGCTAGCCCGAGTCAGGGCCACAGAGAAACAGGAAGTGTGGAGGACTGAAAGGTCAGGGTCTAAGAGTGGAAAGGAACCTGCCTTCCCCCTGGCTCTAGTAGCCACGTCCAGGGTGGTTTCAGGGAACACCCTCAAAGACCAGACAAGGTGAACACCTATTTAGAGGGCACTCTGGGTCATCCTGGAGCAAGAATGAAGATCTTTGAGGTTGCGTGTAATCTCAACTGAAAGAAAAGAGTAATAGGCATTGTTCATAAGTGTGTGTATGGTAGAGGGAATTAAAGTTCCTTCATTACCATTGCCCTCCTACTAATATGGATGAGGCATTAAGCGTATGTCTTTCTTTTCAAATGAAATCTTCATATTTTCCCAAGCAGGATGCAACTGTGACCACCTGAAACCTGAGGCACTGCCCCTGCCTTTGTTTCAAAGTAATCTGCATCATCACAGATCCTCACAGGAGGCAAGAGGCTTCATATCAGCTATGAACTGACTGCCCAGAGGAGTTTTCCATCTATTGACTCCTCTGTGAAATCCTATGAAATATGAACTTTCATTTCTATCCAGGAGAACTTTTACAATCTTTTCTCCAATGCCCGATGAAGGGTTTTGTGTCTGAAAGCTTGCAATTAAAGAATTTTTTGCAAAAATCTTGTTGGTCTAATAAAAGATATCATCTCTACTACAAGTCCTGATTGTCTTTCTTGAAGAGTTCACTTGGCCTCCTATAGCATAGATATATAGAGCCATATAACTGCATTCACAATGATGTTATATCCCTGCACGCAGGGGTGGATTTCAGGTAGAATGCCCTCTGGTTCTGACCAATGCACTCAACTGAGCCTTTTTATGAATTCATCTGTAGGATCCATGGTCTCCTCTCTCTTGCTGAGAGTGGACTTACTCTGTGGTACCAGAACAATATGTAAATAACTTCCAAGTGGTCACTCTTTATTACTGCAGGCAGCTCTGAAGGTGAAAGCAAAACAGCATTTGGCAGCAAACACTTTATTATTATTATTGTTAGCAACATCATCATCATCATCATTATTAATGATAGTTCTAATAGTAATAATAATAATATCATTAAGGAATTCAATCTGCAAACCAAATTGATTCATAGTGCGCCCAACTGACTTCTCTTCTCTATTCCTTGCCTGTTCTTTAAAGATGGAAAGGGCAATAGTCTTCCTAATAATGCACCAAAACTCTACCAGCTTTATTAACATCACCTTCTGGCTACCTGGCAACCCACAATTCTTTTCTGATGCTGTGAAACTGAAAAGAAGCGGAAGAAGCTAATTTGGGGGTTAAAATGCCAAGATAGGGTCAGTGATTTCCAGTGCTGAAGAAAGGAAGAGATAGAAAAGGAAGTACAGCTACAGTAAAATTGTGAGATAGCACCTGAGCTTGACTTACCTGCAATCTATGGCAAAGTAGGCAGGAAGTTCATACTAAACCAAAAACGTAGCGCAAACCTATATCACCAACCATGCCTGTTACTGTTAGCTTAAAGCATCCTCAGTCCTAGAACAGAAGTTATTCTCTATGAACAGAAGGGGAGGACAGCCTTCAGCCTGAGACCTGGCCAGCTCTGATATGAAAACTTATCCCAAGAGGAAGAGTGTTAAACATACAAACAGGAATCAGAAGTTGTGGCAGAGGTGGTATCTTTTATTAGACCAACTATATATCTGTGAACAATGTTATTTATTTGCAAGCTTTCAGGCACAATCACCCTTCTTCAGGCATAGGAGAAAGCAAAAATTGTAAAATTTATCCTAGGTGGAAATGAAAATTCATATTTCACAGGAGAGCTGAAGATACTATAAGATTTCCTGGCTGGAATAGTTCATTTTGGGCAAATTAGGCTTAGATAAAGTTGGAACAGTCTTTTTACTTTGAAGTTGTCGGGTGACAAACAGGATGCAGAACTATGTTTCCTTCTGCTGTTTAATTTCACAGGAGAGTGGGGAGATGGCATGTTCTCCTGTGCAAGGAATTTCTTTTGTGTTGAGGTGCCTCTGACCTCTGTGAAAATGCAAATTTAGCTCCTGCCCAGGAGAACTTGCCATCTCCCCACTCTCCTGTGAAACATGAAACATCATAACCAGAAGGAAACATAATTCTATATCCTGCTTGACACCACACAACTTTGAGGTCAAAAGACTGTTCCAAGTCTTATCTGAGCCTAATTTGCACAAGATGATCTATTCCAGCCAGGAGATCTTATAACACCTTCAACTCTCCAGTGAAATATGAATTTTCATTTCCACCTAGGAGAAATTTTACAATCTTTGCTTTCTCCTATACCTGAAGAAGGATGTGTGCACCCAAAAGCTTGCAAATAAATACATTTTTTTTCCAAATATCTAGTTGGTCTAATAAAAGATACCACCTCTTCCATGGCTACAATCTATGTATCTGAAACATACAAACAGAAAGTTAGCAATTTATGCAGACCAACCTTTTTCTTTTTAACAGAAGATGAAGCCTTTCTTTCTGATTGGAATATGTGAGTTACAGAAATTTGCAAGGACAACATCTGAAATATTTGAAAATAGTGATACTTGTTTAAAAGGAAAATAAATCAATTTGCAGATCTATTGGAATGCAATATTTAAGCACTTTAGAGGATACCAGCTTTTCACTCACCTTGAAGACTATTACTTCAGAAAGACATTTCAACAGAAAACAGGATGAACTCAAATGAATCTTCTATACAGGCCAGGATGAGTTTGAGGTCACTGTGGTTCCTCTGTTAAATGTTTTATGACATCTAAAATTAGAGAAGATGTCTGCTTCCTAGAAAATGCTACTAAATTAATGATTGGTTTGAGAACATTAGCTAGAACAGTGAGATACTCATTTCTGATTAGTAGGTGAAACATCCTGCTATTTAACTAAAATTAGAATTGAGGGGATATTAAGTCTATAATAAGTCAAATAATATTTTTTTTTAAAAAGAACCTTAAAGAGTCTGAGGGTTTTCAAAGGGCAGATTTATTAGACCAAGCTCTATGTACAACCAGAGCAGAGTAAATAATTTGTAACACAATTTATCCAATAAATTTCCTCTCTTTTGCTTGCAAATTACCCACTAAGAAAAGTCAACATTCTCAGACTTATTTATTATTCAAAATTATTTGTGAACTCAGTCAGCTACTAATTGTAGATTGTGCAGGATACAGTACTTAAAACATGAAATTCACTCTGTGTTGTTTAGGTCCATGCCTAATATTGCATTGTCTCTGTTCCTTTTCAGGATGACTTGCATACAAAGCTGTTAGCAGTGTGATACCTGATAGTTAAATTCACAACGACTGCCTTATTTATACAATTTTAAACTCAGTTTGGGGGAATAGTGAAGGTTAAAATGGACCTTTTTTGGAGTCGTGCTAGCAAAACAGCTTCACTAGAACAACTACAGGAAAAACAAAAACCCTACAAATGGGGCTCAAACGTATTAAGGGTGAATTCATTTAAAATGAATAGTCATCAAACATTCATTGAGATTTTCTGCAGTATTCATCCCACTCCATGCAGAAGAATATGGAAAGACCATTTTTCTGAGTTAGGATCATTAGTTCTCTAACTGAACTCTCAGAATGTAAGGTAGCATGGTCTAACTGCTGAAAATTAAACATACATATTTTGCCTTCACAAGGAAGGAGAAACATTGGTACAGATTATTCTAGTGGTATGTTCATGAATTGAAATATAAAAGGTTAATTAGCTTGGAGAAACTGTCTATAATACTTTCAAGCATATATGGTGTGAAAACCAAAATACTTTCACAATCCTTTAACTAAAGGGTACAAAAAAGTTAGAAAGAATGTTGACTGTACATAATTAACTTATTCCTTTGTTTTTAATAAATGAGTTCAAAAAAGATTGCTAGTACAGTGTTCTGGTAAGTAACCAAAATCCAAATTTTCTGGAAACTAGTGTCTCAACACAAACTTATGAGATTTTCTTCTACAGACCCTAGGCCACTGACCATGATACCTTAATGGAAAATTTAGGCAAGCGATGTTATAAAATAAATAGAAACTGCAGAGGTGGTTGCTATCATGTATTTATTGTTTCTCTTATTTAAGCATATGAAAACTAGAAAAGGTTAGGGATTTTTCATGAAAAGATTACTTTAATAGAAACTGGCTTTTGAACATTAAAACTGTTCATGAGAAAATGTTAGTTTTGCCTAACTTTTCAGGAAAATTAATTTTGAACTAAATCATATATATGTGCTTTATTGAACCAAAGCAAATAATTTTACTTTTGGTCAGTTTACAATTAAGTTGTTTCTACCGTTGTGCTTCATAGCTTCATTCTTCTTATGAACTGGGCTCCCTGGCTGGATTATAAATCCCCCAAACATGCAAAAGTCTCTCCCCCAGTTAAGTCATTGTGGTTCCTCATGAAAAATGTAGTTCTTCTGGTTGAGGTGCCAACAATTAAGGGAGAATTGTAGTACTGGACATCAAACAGTAGCTGAAATGGGCTCCGTTTTTAAAAATGAACATTTTGACATTTTTTAATCAAAAAATTTTGAAGTTTGCATTCTCCAAAAAGATTTTGATAGTTCGTGGTTAAAATATCAAGATTTCCTGCAGGATGAAATCTCCAAAGTTCAACAAGCTCTGATAAAAGTATGTGGACAGAGAGATATCATGTTACCAATGTGGGAGAGTATTTTAAGAAATATGCAAAATCGAACAGAACTAAGCATGAGTCAAATATTTCTAAGACACATGAAATAAATGTATTTAAGCTGTAATACTAATTCTAGAACAAACAGCATGAAGGACGGAATATAGTGAAAAGTATGATACTAGGCCTGAAATCACTCCAAAAAAAAATCAGGTTTGTTGGCCATCTTTCTTGTTTATACATTTCTACATATACTATAAACATGCAAAGATGAGATCTGTGTCCAACATCATGAACAATTCATACTAACCTTGTTAGTAATCTTTAAATTATAAAAAAAAATAAATTTAGAAATGTGTTGTGGCACATAATTCATTCTTCAAGCTTCAGATGATATATAATTGAAGTGCTACTAAATTACTTGATTTTTTTTTCATTTGTGCACGTTTCATGCCTTACCAATTTTGATAACACAATATTTGAAAGGAAAAAAAAGCACCATTCTAGTTCTTCGTATCAGTGAGACTGGTAAGCATCTGACACTTCCCTTTCTGAGAACCTGTTTTCAACAGCTTAAATTTTTTAGAATCTTGATGTTACAATAGCTGGGTACCTCCCTCATGTAGGGCTGTGTGAAGCTTCGGCTAGTGATTCAATTCGGAGGAGATTTGGCCTGTTTTGGTGGCCGAATCTCTGAATCCAAATTGAATCAGGAGACCAATCAAGAGGTCCAAATTGATTCAAAGCTCTCCAAATCTTCAGAAAAGATTTGGAGAGCTTTGATGATTCAGACAGTCCCTGGTGGCTGCAGCAGGGAGCTACAGCTGGACTTGGAGCTGGTAAGTAGGGGAGGGGGCAGGAGGGCCCCTGCCAGGCCCCATCCCCTGCCTGCTCCCTCAGCCCACCCATGGCTGCCCCCGCTCCTGGCCCTTTAAAAAAAAAGCCCTGACTCACCAGGTGCTGCCAGGTGTGTGTGGGGGGTGATCCCTGCTGCCCCCCACTGCATGGGGTGGCTCTGAATGAGCCCCCTGACCTGCCCATCACTCCCCCAGCCCCCCCCCCATGGGTGCCACCTGGGCCAGCTCTGGCCTTTTAAGGGAAAAAAAAAAAAATGAGAAAAGCCCCAGGACTCTCTGCTCCTGCAGGAGCCTCAAGGCTTCGGGGAGTTCATGCAGAGCCCCGCACATGGCATGGGGGGCAGCAGAGATTGCCCCCTGCCAGCAGGAACAGCGAGTCCTGGGTTTTTCTTGGGTTTTTTTTCTTAAAGGGCCAGAGCAGCCCTGGAGCAGGCGGGGCAGCCACGGGGGGGATTTGTGCAAAGCCCCCACGCAGCATGGGGCAGTGGGTGAGCAGTGGGGATTGCCCCCATCCAGCAGTGAGTCGGGGCTTTATTTTCCAAGAGCCAGGAGCTGAGGTGGGCAGGGCAGCCATTGTCAG
This sequence comes from Alligator sinensis, assembly GCF_000455745.1. Taxonomy (NCBI): domain Eukaryota; kingdom Metazoa; phylum Chordata; order Crocodylia; family Alligatoridae; genus Alligator; species Alligator sinensis. Next base: position 1,359,491 of record NW_005842060.1, on the reverse strand, counting down.
GCTGGAAGAGCAGGCGGGGGATGGGCCTGGCCCGGGTGATTTGAATCTCTGAATCAGATTTAGCAGAATCACTTTGGGACAGTGATTCGAATCACCAAATCAAATCACTGTCCCCTGAATCAGCCAAATACAAATCTGAAGCAAATACTAGGCGCTTCGCACAGGCCCACCCTCATGCTAGATATTTTGAAAAAATTAAGTCATTTCTGAGAATTAGATTAGGGAAAATATTTTTATTTGGCTACATTAAATATTTTAGAACCTTTGTTTTGACCAGTTCTCGCACACACACGTCTGGAACAAGGACTGGAAATGAGCAGTATGCTTTTACCTGTCCCTGTGAAAATCCACTCCAATTTGGCCAAGATGTAAACCTCTGAAAAATCGTAGTCTATACCTGCTCAGTTGTACCTGCTAAATCCCCCAAAGTTTCCATTCTCACTGAATGTGCTTCAGCATCTCAGAGCTTCTCATGCTGGCCATACTGTACATGAGCTAAGCTTATAGAGTAACCAAGCATGCTCCCGACTAGTCCAGATGAGCAGGGGAAACCCAGACTTTCCTTGTAATGGCACTTGTTGTCCATAGGGCCTCTGAGAAACTGAAAGACGTGAGGCAGTTTTCCAGGAGGAGAAACAATGATTTCATGGTTAAGGAAGAACTGTATTCTGTTGCTGCCTTTGCCACAGAATTCTTGTGAGGTTTTGGGTAAATCCTTTAAATCAAGCTTTCCACTGATTATTGTTAATTGGTCCTTTCTCATTTACTGAGTGCCCAGCTTGATACTCTTCGGATCGATCTGCAGAAGTGCTGAGCACTCATAGCTGCATCTTTGCACGTGTGAAGTACTCAAAAAAGTTGGGACCTGGATGTCTCAAATTGGGCAGTCAAAAACTTGAATCTTTAATTCAATGTTTTATTTTAATTCCTCTGTTTCTCAGGTCCCTGTCTGCAACATGGGAATAATATCACCCTCTCAGCTTATGGGGCTGAGTGACAATAAATATAGAGACATTTTTGAAGCCCTGAGATCCTGTAAAGCTCATGAGTATGATGAAGCCTGTTGGGAAATAAATTGTCCATCTCCAGAGCAGGGGTTTAGTAGTGTGCAACCAAGCAGAAAAGAGGCCACATAACAAACAATGAGGATATAGGATATATTGAATGGCTACTTCTCCTGAATATTTTAGCCATGATTTAAAAAAATAAATGCCTAGAGTTAGGTTCCAAGTCCATAGTTAGGACAAAAATAAATTATATAAGATTCAAAATTGCTCAGCATCCTGCATTTCCTAGCACCATAAATGGCCTCCAGAGCAGAGCCAGCCAGTAAGCATCAAGACAGCCAGTTCATCTGAAGCAGCAGTTGTGGTAGGTTCCTTGGTGTCTGACAACTTAATCAGAAGGTTTCTGCATTTTTTGCTCTGGATACTTTTGTCCCTATAGTGAGTGACCGCTTGATCTAACCTCCTCCCTTCACAGATTCTTCGCATTGGTCTCACTCCACATCTGCCTGCTCTTGTTTCCCTCACCATTCTTTCCTTCTTTCTCTTTAATATTCCCTGCCCTTCCATTATTTGCCTTTGAGCTAATACTTCCCTCCGCCCACACCCTGGTATATAATATATGGGGGAAAAATAGCCCACCCAAAATATTCTAAAATAGAAACCTTTCCAAGCACAAATTATGGAAATAAAATGACATTTGCAAAGGTCCATTCTTTGTATGTTATATTGTATATTGTACACAGATTATGTTAGACTGGCAGAGTAACTATCGCTTTTCATTTGTATCATACCTGATGCAATGAGACCATGATTTGGTTAGAGAGCTAGGTACAACACAGAATAAATAAATAACCATAATTTGGCTATTTGTGCATAGACAAATACAGAAATCCCATCAAACTGAAAGTAACACTTTGCTTTGCTTATCCAGTGATTAATTAAATCACACCAATACAGTTTTAATAAATAACACAGTCAATGGAAATTGGCATTTTCCACTGGAAGATCAAATGGATTAATGTACATACAATAGAGTAAAATAATCAATCAATTTAATGAAAGAGCAGTTTCTTGCTCAACCTTTTGAATGCTGGCATTTTTCCACACTGACATCAAATGAATACTTAAGTATATTTTGAGACAAATATTTATGCAATACACAGAGAGTGCCCCAAGGGTTATTAAAACCATCCAATAATATTATAAACAACCAATAATATTTCCTCATTTAGACTAAAGTAAGAGCAACTGCTTGTACATAAAAGTTCTCTGTGCTGTATTTTCTTCATAGAGCAGGATGCATATACAAAACATATTTGCCTTCATCTGAAAAGTTAAGATTATTTGATATTAAATTCAGTTCATTTACTGGTATATTTGTTTCAGTAAATGTTATATTAACTATGACATGGTTGCATTTGATCCATCCAGTGATAAAGCTAGTCAAACATGTATTTCATTTTATACTGAATATGATTTACTAGACAACATTTTGTAATGGGGGGGAACTACAAAAGTATTCTCTGTAGATACAAAACGGATGTGCTTTATTGCTTTTATACATTCTTATTTCACCATTGTGATTTTTTATTTTCTTTCCATGTTGTTGGCAGCTCTTAGGTCTCCAGATGTAATTTGTCACACAGTAGTTGATGTACAGTTCCTTAGCAAGGATGAGACAAGGAGGGAAGTGGCAGCAGCTGATTTCTTATTATTCCAGGGGCCAAATCTAAATCCACATGGCATATCCCCATTTCAAAATGGTGGTGGCAGGGTACATTTGCAGGGGTAGAACAGCAGAAGTCCATAATGTATGAGATAAGCAAAGCCTACTTATGTATCAGGCCTTCTTATGAAAATTTTTTCCAACATAAGAAGGCCAGTGTTGCAAAAATAACACACCCCAACTAGGAGAAGAAAAGAGTATCTAGAAAAGAATGTCAAGATGCCTGAACTAAGTAAACTCTATTTATCTTGCAGGCAGCCATGCCAAGATGATTGGAAATCTTCATGCAAAGGGTTGGCCAGACCTCGCTGCTTGTACCTGCACCTGCATACAGTCAGCTCTGGAGGGATGAGAGAGAGGGAGAGGGGGGCGGGGAGAGGGAGAGAGAGAGAGGGAGAGAGAGGGAGAGAGGGCGCAATCCCGTGTGGAGGAGCTAGCAGGCCTGCAATTTATTTGACTGTTATGTACTGTTATGCACTCCTGCCAGTAGGTAGCAATATTCCATGTTGTTTATTGCTATTTGTTGCTTGCTGTTATGTTATCAGTGAAGCACAGCGAGGGGGAGGAGTGGGGGGGAGGGGGCGGGGGGGGGGGGGAGAGGGAGAGAGAGAGAGGGAGAGAGAGGGAGAGAGTGCGCAATCCAGTGTGGAGGAGCTAGCAGGCCTGCAATTTATTTGACTGTTATGTACTGTTATGCACTCCTGCCAGTAGGTAGCAATATTCCATGTTGTTTATTGCTATTTGTTGCTTGCTGTTATGTTATCAGTGAAGCACAGCAGGGTAACTAGGGTGGGACAACTTAAAAAGATACAAGCACTTGAGTCACAGGAATGCTAGCAAGGCATTCCTCATGACAAATTATTTAATAGTGCCTGACCCAGTATAGACTTCATTGAAATAACATGGCTTTTTCACATGAAGCCTCCCCCAATTATATTGAATGTATTGGCTATGACCCTCCTGCAGTCATAAATAATATAAAATATGTGCTACGTTGTTAGCTGCGTTAGGCTTAAGTCAAGCAGAAGGCAGGATAGAGATGCATCTTATAGACTAAGCAAATCAGAGATGCATATGTTTGTGAGATTCAGCATCTGATAAGGTAAGCTCTAGTTCATGAAAACTTATGCATCTCTGATTCACTTAGTCTATATGGTGCACCTCTACCCACCTTCTTTATCAATAATGGTGCAAAGGTTAATTAATGCACTGTAGAGAGATGTAGTTAAATGTGGAGTTTGCCACAATTCATCTAGTCTTGCATATACTATTGTAACTCTTTGGTGAACACTAATCACTTGTATGCAGCTCCTGAGCCAGTCAAGACTGAACTTCAGAGATCAGTGACACCCAAACACCCACATCTCAGAAGATGTGACCTGTTAACTATTATAACGACAAGTATACTCCCTTCAGTTTCCCTCTGATAAGCCTCAAATAAGAGGAAATGTGGGAGGACTTAGAAGAGAAGGGAAGCAGCTTCACCCACATGTAAATCTGACTTGGCATATATTTCCAAAAAAGTTCTTGCAACCTGCATATCTGACTAAAGAAATAAGAAATGGAAGCCTTTATTTAGAATATATATGTGAAAAAAAATGTTAAGCTGCATTAGCAGCCCTTCTTGCTTCCTTCTCATCTTTCCTGAAGTTATGTGCATGCAGTCAGTCTCCCAGTTGCACATTTTGACACTGACAAGCAGAAAATCCTCTAGACTAGAAGTTTTCTTTAAACTCTCCTTATCAATGGGAGATCTCTCTCTCTCAAAACTCACTGCAAATAGCCAGGGATTGACAGTAAAAGCAGTGAGCTAGAATTGTGTCACAGCAGTAGTCAGCTGAAACAAAAGAAGCCAATCCCCATGACAAGTACTGATTACACTAAATATTCCAGGAGCTAGACTCTTCTGTGATCTAGACAAAGCTGTTGTGGAAACCTCCCTCAAATTAAAATATATTAAAATTAAAATGACATAAAAAATGGAAGGAGGCTTTGCAGTACAAAAGGCTTATATTTTGAGCCAGTTATGAATTACAGGAAGGATACCCAACTAATTAACTGAATACACCAAGTGGCATGAGAGACATGAGATATTATATGAAAAACTTTCACAGCCTTTGAGTAATCATAACTACAGACTGATGCAGTATGATATAGCTCTCCAACAGAGGGATCGATATTATGTTGAAAAAAAGACTGAAATACCTCTCCTGGCTTACATCCAAAAATTGAATTCAACTCCAAAACCAAGTTTATTGACATTTTCTCTTTTCTTCAACCAATTAAAACACTGGAGTGTGAAGACTGCAACATATCATCTGCTTCAGACTGGAATAGTGGCTCTCCCAGGGAACAAGATGGCTTAGAACTCTACTTCATCATCTTCCTAGTGTCTGAACAACTCCAAAGACAGTGAGGCACTTCACTCGAAGTTCTTGAACAGATTCTGCTGTTATGGAAGCCTTAAATTCCACCTTAGCAGCAATTCCCAAGAGAAAAATGTAATTTCTTTGTCATTAATTGGTCAGAAGATCACCTACTCACCTGGTACTATATGAAGTCCCAGAAGAAATATCTTAGATTCATACACAACAGACTAGCATACTATTTAACCACTTCCCCTACTTGCCCTTCCAAAGAGGAGGGGGGTTTCCAAAGTGCTAATAATGTGTGACAAAAGGTTTTATATATCCATTCTAACAACATACTCTTTCAAAAATTCTAATATTATAAAAGCCTTAATCTGTCTGTAACACTTTATTCGTGCTCTGATTGGCTGACAAACAGCCAATCAGAGTATGAAGAAGCATTTTGACAGGTAGCAATGCGCTGCCATGATGGTGGGGACACAGGGGACAAAGCAGGGGGGCAAGGCCAGCAGCACCCACCCTGGCCTTACGCCCTTGCCCTGCTCCCTGCAGGTGGTGACAATGGAGTGGGGGGGAGGCGAGGTCAGAGCTGGCCTTGTCTCCCCTTGCTCCTTGGCAGTGACAGCAGTGGTGGCATGAGGGAGGAGGGGGTGGGATGCCACAGGAGGGCGAGGCCACCAGCACTGGCCTTGGCTCACCCCTCCCCACTTCTGTCATGCCCGCCTGCAGGGCTGACCCGGTGGCGGTGGGGGAAGGAGTGGGCCCAACATGGGGAAGAAGGAGCAGGTGCGCGGTGGTGGTGGTAGTAGCAGTGGGGGAAGAGAAGGAGTGGGCTTTTTTTCAGTGGACTTTGCATTAGACAACACCTTGTATTGTCTGACTTCAGTTACAGCTGTCCTAAGAGTATCAGTTTTGGAACTCAGATAATGTGAAGCAACTATACTAGGCCCCAATGGTTTAAAACAGGGATGATATGCCTGGAGCAGGGAGTTACACTTAATTACCTCCTTAGGTCTCTTTTCAGTCTTACTTTTCTATGATTCTATGGCAGCAATAAAAACTTGGTTAAAATGACTTGCCCAGCATCACATAGGAACTGTCACAATAGATGGCAAAGGGATCCCATGGACAACAGGCTCCTTTCATATACAAGCCTGAATCTTCCCAATGCTTCCTATGTCTGTCCAAGCCTCTTTTCCCAGCCAATCCCAGTCCCTCCAACACCCCCCATATTAACTCGCTTTGGGTCTTCACTTTCTCCACCCCCATTTTTCTCCACTTCTTCCCTGACCCAGTATCTATGTCCAGCCAGTTATAGTCTGCCTCCTTACTCCCAGCTCCTCATTCAGTTTCAGTTTCCCCCTTATTCCATTTCTTTCATGAGTTCCTGGTCAGAACATATGTCCACCTCCTCAGCTCTGAATCTCAACAGTCTCCATGGTCATCCAGCCTCAGTGCTCCTTTTCTTGTCTTCCAGACCTGGCCTCTTCACCCAACTATTCTCAGCTCCACCTCCAGTTCCCAGGCCAGCAGCAAACTGCTATCATCTCTGTCTCCAAACTGAACTACTTCTGGCTTTATCAGTGATGTACCATGTGACCCTAGACAAGTCATTCTTCCTATCAGTACCTCTTGGTCTGTCTTGTCCATTTAGACATGGCAGGCAATGACCAGTGCAGAGTATCTCATACAGTAGGATCCTAATCTCAATTGGGGCATATAGGCACTACTATCTACAAATGATAATACAAATGATATGCAACAATATATCTATTATACTTATGATAATGACAACAAAGGTCACCCTCAGCTAATGTCAAATTATCCACACACAAAAAGTAGAAGTAGCCCAATACAAAACTCTTTTAAAAGAGCTGCAGCTAATCATCCAAAATGAGAGGTGAGAAAAGGCAGGAAGTATAATTAACCTTTCAGTCCTTTTCCTACAAATGAGTGAATGAAATCAATTAAAACATCTCTTGAGTACATTAAAATTAAATTCTGAAATAGCTGTCACCTTTCTTTTCACAATACAGAAAGATGGAAGAGCTATCTGATGGGTTTTCTCCCTAATAAATTTCAGTTGTACAAACAGTACTTACACATTTTTTGATCAAACATTCCTATCGGCAATTGTCGAAACCAAGAAATCTGTTCTTATTTGGGAAATTTGTGAGGGAAATTGGGTTTTAAGTGTGGGGTTCTCACTAATTTGGTTATTTTGTATTATGTCCTGAAGAAATTTAATTCAGCTTGATATCCTTAGAATGAGATATCTAAGGTCTTACCATTCCTCATTTAAAGACATTTTCTTGTCATGCTCTGAATGCAGACAACTATTTCTAGAAAAGATAGTTATCTGCTAATAATAAATAAATAAAAATAATAGTTAAATATATTTACATAGGGATTCACTATCATGAGAAAGTGTCTATCCCTGCCATGAAGTTTGTAATCATGACAGTTAAGTCATGAAAAAAAAAACTTCATGTAAAGAAAAGCAGAGAAATTGTCAAACAGAAATTTTAGCAATCAGGAAGTTCAAGGATAAAGTGAAAACTGCCAGAAGTCAAGCTGAGTTATATCTTTCAAACAACATTTTAAAAAAATACAAAAAAGTTTCCACAGCCATACAAATAAAAAGAGCAAAGAAATAAGTGGGGCTACCATGCAGTGAGAATGAAGTCAAGATATTGTAGACATGGCCCAAAAACTAAAAGAATAGTTTGCCTCAGTTTTCAAGATGTGCAATGCTGTTGGGTGTTGTTGTTCCTAAAGGGCTGCCAGCTGCTACTGCAACATGGTTCCAATAAGCAGACACTAATGGGCACTGGCAGATGTGGAAAAAAGAAAAACCAACAAACAAACTTGCTTTACTAGAAGAAGCAGCACGTTAGTTTGACCCGGCTCCGCAGCGTCTGTATAGATCAGGTGCCTCAGCAGGACTTTTTGTCACTTTTATCTAAAGCTGATTCCAGCAGCTATTTGATAAAAGCACCAAAAAGCCCCACTAAAGAGTCTGAAATACACAGGTGTTTGGCAGGCAGAGTTCAACTAACACTATGCCTCTTTTGGGCATGCACTGGGCTTGGTGTGGGAGCACACTAAGTTTAAAGTAAGGCACCACTTTGTTTTGTTTCACATCTGCAAGCGAGTATAACCAAATTAGCTTTATTTCTTGTCAGCTAGGTGATCAGGCTGGTTAGCAGAGGATTGATACAAGGGTACAAAGATCTGAGGTGTTCCTAAATCATGCATCTTTGATACATACGTTGATATATCGTTTACTAACCAACCAGAACACTAATCACATGTCAAGCTGGTTCTCCTAATTAGGTGATATTTGGTACCTAAATGATCCTTGCATACTAAATCTTGGTACATAATTTTAACATGTTGATTATAGTTCCATAATCTTGTCCAGAATTAACACACTGGGCCAATGGGCTACTCCAAATCTCCCTCACTCATCCCAGCCATATATCAGGCCTCCCTGGTTAGGTCTAGCAGTTGTCCTGGTTGATTGAAGGTGAGCTGCAGCTGCACAATCAACGTCACAAACCATTTATTCAGGAGGCTTTTCTGATTTAACCCTTCCATGCCTGCCTAACAACACAACATAGAGCATATGGGTAATAAACCAGATGACTAATGAAGACAAAAATACAAATAATGAAATTACCACATCCAACATGGAAGCAAAAATGAAGGAGATCAATGATCTCAAGTCAGGAGAACTGGATAATCTCCATGCAAGAATTCTGAAATAATTGGCACATGAAAGCATAAGTCTAGTGGCAACACTTTTTAATGAATCTAACAAGTTGGGGGATGGACCATACACTTGGAGAACAGCAAATGTAATACCTATGTTTAGGTAGAAGAAAAAACTGAAGCTTTTGATACTGTACACAAGCTAAGGAAATGGAGTCTAGACAAAGGTTATGTAAACTTGATATGTAACTAGTTGAATCATTATGCTCAAGAGCAGTGGCTCAATGGTTCGATATTTAATTGAGATTAAATTAAATGGTATCAAGTAGGGTTCCTCAAAAGTCTGTCTTGGGTCTGGTCCTGCTTAATCTTCATTAAGATTTTGGAGGATGGGATTGAGGACACAACAAATTTGCAGATGACACTACTGGGTGGAGTTGCAGATATTTTGGAGAATAAGATTAAGATCCAGAATGACCTTGATGGCTCAGAAAAAGATTCTGAAAGTAATCAAAAGAAATTCAATAATCCTTGTGCTTAGGGTGGAACAATCAAATTTTTGGCAAAAAAAGCTAAAAGCATACAGGTTGTATTAGGAGGGCTGTTCCCTACAAGTCAGGGGAAGTGTTTCTTCCACTGTATTCAGCACTGATGAGGCTTCACCAGGAGTACAGTATCCAATGAGGCACTACACTTCAAAAAATATGTATACAACTTGAT
>NW_005842060.1:1344209-1349945 GCF_000455745.1 Alligator sinensis | reverse complement strand
AAGAGTGACAAAAAAGTAGTAGAGGTTTATGAAATGTTTTGCAATAAGAGGCTGAAAGGATTGGGATTATTTAGTCTGGGAGTTAGATAATAGATCCCAGAGATTCCATCTGAACAGTAGTTATGGTACTTGTTAGAGTGACACTGTAGCTATGATGGTCCAAGAATTGTGAAAGATGCAAGGAATTTGGGGGGTTATATCTTTTATTGATCAACTGCATGGTTGTAATACAGTTAGATAAGCTTTCAAATGCAAGGCATTGAAGGGTAGTTATAAAGAGAATGGTGACAGACTATTCTTTGTGGCTACAGGGGACATGACAAGTAACATCAACCTGAAATTGCCACAAGGAAAATTTAGGTTGGATAATAGAAGTGTTTCACTATAATTAAGTATTGAAATAGATTACCAAGGGAAGTTACAGAATTCCATCCCTAGAAAATTTTAAAATCAAATTAGACAAACACTTGGCTGAGATAGTTTACACAGGAATGATCCTGTTTTGAGCAAGAGACTGGACTAAATGACCTCCTGAGGTTTCACCAGCCCTATTTTCTATGAGTGTAAGGATAACTATTAGTTCAGCTGGAAAGGATTGGAATTACTACAAGAATTTCAAGGTGGATTGTAAGACAGATAAGAAACTGGCTAAGGGCAGGGGACACTGTGATAGACTGTGTTGGAAGAGAAGCTCTTAAACTGGATTGGTATGTTACTAACAGAGTTTCTCAAGGATCAAACTTGATTTCCCTATTAATATTTTAATTTATTCCTGTAATATTTTAATTCATGAGCGTGGTCAGAAAAGTAACAACATGCTAATAACATGACACAAAATTGGAATAGTACAGCGTGGAAGGTCACACATTTAGGGGCTAATAACAAGAATTTCTACCATAAGTGAGAACCCGTCACTTAGAAATGACAGAAAAGGAGGAAGATCTCTGCACATTACCCAATCACGGGACAACTCTGAGCTGCTGTTGTGATTCAAGATCTCTCTTAGGATATATCAGGAGAGGCATTTTCAGTAGAGATAAGGAATTATTAATGCCATTTTATAGGGCATGGCTGAGGCCTCATTCCAAATATTTTATACAATTTGAGTCTTGCACGTGCAAGAAAGAATAATTTAAACATGAGGAGAGAAGGGCTATTTGAGTAATCAGCAGAATGGAAAGATTGTCTTAATGAGCGAAGCCTAGAAAAGATTGGCTTGTTTTGCCTACCAAACCAAAGGCTGAAAAGGGATAGATTTGTCTCTCTAAATAACTAGGGGGGAGGAAGGGGGAAGGGAATAATAGAGGGAGACTAACTGTTTCTGTTAAAAGACATTGCTAACACAAGAACAAATAAATACAAGTGGCCATGAGTAAATTTTGGACACTAGAAGGTTTCTTACTATCAGAGGCATGAGGTTACAGAACATTCTTCCCATGCAAGAAATGATTGCAAAACAAATCTCAGTTTTAAGATGAAGCTTGATTATATGAAGTAGTGGCCTGCAATAACAGGGTACTGGACTCTATGATCCAGGCAACCCCTCTAGTTTCATATTCATAGAAAGTAGTTATTCCTGGTAGGGGCAGGTCATGAGGAAGCTATTTGAGAAAATTAAAGATTCTGAACACTCATCATAATCTAAAACAATGATTCTCAACCATAGTTCCAGAGCACCGTGGGGTGCCACACAAAGTTAGATCTCAAATAGGAATTTATGGGCACTTTTACATGTGCTCCAGGGATGGGGGGAAGTGTGTGTGGGGGGGTGCAGTAGTTAATTAGAGCGGCTTCAAGAGTTGCTCAATTAAAGCACTTCAGTGTCTTGTGTATCAGCATCCCCATGATTAAAAATGGCAGTAAGTGTGCTTGAACTAAAGTTCATTTCATGATCTCTAGTTCAAGTACCTACACCACCATTTTCAAGTGCACGGATGCTGATACACGAGATGCAGGAGACTACTAGAGTGCAGTAAATACCACTCTCCATCAGACTCAATCAAGTCTGCTCCAATGCGCTAGAATTGTAGCACATCAGAACAGCCTCCACACTCACATACAGGCACCCTATAGTGTTAAAAGCACTATGACCTACTGTGGTCTTGCTGAGTTCTTTGCAACAGAAAAATTGCTCTATTATTTTTCTGTAGTCAAAAAATGAATGAAAACTAAGAACTAGTAGTTTCTGAGGGCAGAGGGGGTCACAGGTCTAAAAAGATTGAGAAACATTAACCTAAAATATCAAGACTTGCCTTTCAAATATCAAGCTTGAGAAAGCTTGAGAGAGTCCAGAGAAGAGCCACGCGCATGATCAGTGGTCAGGGAAGCAGACCCTATGATGACAGGCTGAGAGCCCTGGGGCTCTTTAGCCTGGAAAAGCGCAGGCTCAGGGGTGATCTGATGGCCACCTATAAGTTTATCAGGGGTGACCACCAGTATCTGGGGGAACGTTTGTTCACCAGAGCGCCCCAAGGGATGACGACTAGGTCGAATGGTCATAAACTACTTCAAGATCGTTTCAGGCTGGACATAAGGAAGAATTTCTTTACTGTCCGAGCCCCCAAGGTCTGGAACAGCCTGCCACCGGAGGTGGTTCAAGCGCCTACATTGAACACCTTCAAGAGCAAACTGGATGCTCATCTTGCTGGAATCCTATGAACGCAGCTGACTTCCTGCCCTTTGGGCAGGGGGCTGGACTCGATGATCTTCCGAAGGTCCCTTCCAGCCCTAATGTCTATGAAATCTATGAAAGAGTAAGGAAGAGAAAATATGGACCATTATTTTTGTATGGTGGCTGAAAATGTCTTTACCTGAATTTTTACTATATCCCTATAGGATCATTTATTAGTGAGACTTTAATCCCTTTGCACATGATATCTGTCATTGATTTAAAATCAATGATACTTTAATAAAGTATCTATTGCACATTGAGACCTAAATAAATAACAACATAAATATAAACAAGAGAAGAACATTGTTTGGTATTTCAGTTTGGACTTTTCACAATATCAGGTACAATGTCTTAGAAATTTATTTCTTGAATTTTGAAATATCCTTATTAGCTTATTAAAACATTGCCATAAGGAAAAGAAGCTTCTTTAGACTATGCCAACAGCCACCTGGTAGTGACCCAGACGCATCTAATTTGTCACTATCTGTGACAAGGGCAAGCTCCCAGACCCAACCTCAGTATTGGCCCACCCTCTGTCTCTGGGCAAACCGCCTGCTTGCTCACCTTCATGCCTTGTTGTAATTTATTTAAGGCACTAATTAGGTGGGAGGCTGCCCTTTGAGCACCCACTGTTAAAGGATAATACATGCACACTCTGACCTCCATTTTACATATCCCAGGCCTTGCAGATAACATACTCAATTTGGTAATACTCCAGCTTGAGGCCGGGCCAAACTCAGTGCAGTTAGGTCTCCATCATGCCGCCCTGTTCTGGGCCACACACACACCATTCCTCTCTCACTGGGGTCTCTTTCACTCCACCTGCTCTCACCAGGCCTCTTCCACACTGCCCATCCCAGGCCTCATTCACACTGCCCTTGCTCCCTTGAGAAACCCCGAAGGGCCATCAGGCTAGACTCTTCTCCCCTCAGCCAGCCCTGGTACAGCCTTTTGGGTCTCTCCCGCAACCCTCATCTGAGCAGTGGCTGGGCGATTATCCAAACTCCAGGCCAGCTTCACCCCCAGGCCCTCATCAGACCACTTTGCCCCTTTCTCGGGCCAACACTCCAGCCCTACACTGGGGTCTGGGGTCTTCCAACCCCTACAGGCTCAGGTGCTCCTCTGTCAGTGTGCCTGGCCTCAACTCCACCCTCTCGAATAGGGCTTTGCCCCCTCCTTGGGGCTAACTCTCCACCCTCTCACTAGGACTCAGAGTCCTCCACCCCTGCAGGCTCAAGTGCCTTCATACAGTGTGCCTGGCCCACCTCACCAAGGTCCCCCAACCCTTTAGGACTCAGGTGCTTCAAAAAAACATGCCTGGCTCCCCACTTTGCTTACACAATACCCACCGGGCAGTGGGGGCTAGGGTTATTAAGGCGCCTCAACCTGCCTTTCACTGGGGAAGTTCATGGTCCTGATATTTAAATGACACTTCCCCACCACAGGCATCCCTGACAGGCCTCCCTACCCCAGCAGGGTGCAGTTTTAGGTCATGCCCAGGACCAGCGGCCTCCTGCCATCCCCATAGCCCCTTCCATTACCTCCAAGATGTTTTGGAGCAGTAGCTCAGCCAGGTGATGTTTCTCCCTTGCTGGCTGGCAGTAAACTGCTGCCCCAGCCTTGAGAGCTGGGCACTAAAATGGCTGCCCTAATCAGGCACCTGCTTGCTACCTGCTCCAGCCCTTAGTGACAGAGCACTGCAGCTGCTCCGTCATACTCTCCAATGTTGCATTTCCAGAAACCACCATGCCATCACAAAAGTTATTAACTCTAGGTCACAGCAAAAAAGTGTGTATATCCAGATAGTATCTGTGGAATAGTGAAGCTACAGATCCCATTGATTAACAGAAGTTCAAAACAGAGACATATAGATGCTACAAGATGGTTAGTTACAAATTAAAGCCCTGAAGGATTAACAAATACAATTTTAGCAGTAACAAGTTTTCTCCTTTCAAGGATTATAAATGGAACAAGAATTTCATATCAATCAGCTAATACCGCATTCTTGGGATAAAGCTGATGAGAAAAAAAATCATATTTCAAAATATCAAAAACAGATTATGTTAGTATTTTCACAGTATTATAACACAAAGCAAATATCAATGTCTATTCTTACTCAGGCATGCTTAAAACTGTATCAAAATCATATTTTCTTTAATATGCATAGCACACATTGGGCATAGGAAGGGAAGCCAAGACTCCTGGGCCACATCCAGATGAGCACGGAAGTTTGGTTCCCCAGGGATGCCCATGACATGCACACTTTGGCGCAAGGCAAGTTACCCCAGGGGAGGTAAGGGAGGCTGGGGCCAGCACTGAACTGGCCCCAACAACCTTACTTCAGATTCTGGGGGCCTCCTAGGGCTGAACCTGCAGCAATCTTGCCACACAGAGCCTGGACGGCAGCTGGAGCATGGCTCCAGGCAGCCTGGCTCCACTTTTCAGCTGTGTGTGCATGTGCTGCTCAAGGGTTTTTTTCCCTGCAGAAAAAAGAAACCAGAGCAGTGCACGCATGAGCAGTGCACCCTTCTAGCATGGAAAACAGCTGACTGTGCAGTATGTGGAACCACAGATGTGTTTGGGGTGCCACATACCACCAGGCCTTGTTCATCTAGATGTGCCCCTGCAGTTTATTCTTGGTTTTACCACTGATATAACTCTAGTGTCTGAACAATCACGTCATCATTTTGTATTTCATTTACCATCTATAGAGCAGGTAAAATACCTATTTTAAGAGGCACTATGACTTTAAATTATAGACAAAGGGGCTTGAGATCCTCACACAAAAGATTTCATAGATTTCATAGATTTCATAGACATCAGGGCTGGAAGGGACCTCGGAAGATCATCGAGTCCAGCCCCCCGCCCAAAGGGCAGGAAGTCAGCTGGGGTCATAGGATCCCAGCAAGATAAGCATCCAGTTTCATCGTGAAGGTGTTCAATGAAGGCGCTTGAACCACCTCCGGTGGCAGGCTGTTCCAGACCTTGGGGGCTCGGACAGTAAAGAAATTCTTCCTTATGCCAGCCTGAAACGATCTTCAAGTAGTTTGTGACCATTCGACCTC
>NW_005842060.1:1286181-1342845 GCF_000455745.1 Alligator sinensis | reverse complement strand
CAATGTTTCCCCTGCTTTTCCTCCAGCTCCCCACATATCTGAAAAAGGGCTTTTTATTGTCCTTGATGCTCAAAGCTAGCTGGAGTTCAGTTACAGCCTTGGCTTTCCTGGTCTGCTCCCTACAGATGTTCTAGTGTAAATGATTAGTCTGTTATAAAGCTGTACAGAGCATTCCAAGGTACTTTAAATGTCTGGAACTATTGCTTCCCCAGCCAATAATGCGTGTGGTTCTACTTGCTTAGAACTGAAAGATAAGAGATTTTTAGGGGTGATCATACAAGAGTTTATTGTATTGTTCTTAACCAGAGAGCTAAGCATAAGGTTTACATTTCCAGGCTTCATTAAAAGGCCAGCTTTCCTATCAGCTTCATTCTGAGTTTACTGTTAATCCACTATGGACAGCAAACCTATATGCTAAAACGTTAACCACTTTAAATCTCTTCACATTCACACACATCCACTACTGTAAGTATTTATATAATTCAGGCTGGAATACACACACATATACACATACACACATACATACTAGTTGTGTGTATATATATATATATATATACACACTATACATTGATGATGAAGGAATAAATATCATTCTACAAATACTTACCAGCACTGAAATTACAGCGCTGTGTAAAAGCATAGGAAAGACCCTTTCCTTCTATGCCTATTACTTTTCAGCACATTCAAATCTATTGGTTTAATGTTTAACATACTACGAACTGTTGCTATATCTAAGCTTATTGCTAAATAAAAAAGTATTTTTGGATGCAGAATAGTAGGTAAAAATAGTTATACTGCATGTGATAGAATTTCATAACACCTTTTCCTGTCTAAATGTGGTCTTGATGGAATCCTGTGAAAAATCATACACCGTAGATAAGTATATTTGAGAGAATGAAAAGGTGCACTACAGATCTGATACACCTGCTGTGGTCATGCCCTATGCTGGCCCCATATTAGAGTAATGTGCTAGGTAGTACACAGGAAGCAGTGGACATTCTGTTTCACTGATCCATTAATTTTGGGAGGTGTGTGGTTTCCCACTCTTTGGGTTACAATGACAGCTGTAATGCATTAATATCTGATCATTTGACCTGGACATAACTGTGTCATACCTGGATGTAGTACAGTCCTGGGATGTAGGAATATCATAGCAAAGATGGACTCTTACAAGAGTGCAACTAATCAGAAATGTAAACTGGCCCAATGTATAGTAAATATGGAATTTGCTAACACCTATTGAAGTGTGACAATACAGCTCTTCTGCACTCAGAGGCCCCTAACACGTTACACTTAAGATGCGACTAACCAGTTAATTACATCTTAAGCTGTTACCTGGCCACATGTTTAATCAATTCATGGTATGATAAAACAAAGAATAGGCCCAAAGTTATTACACAAAAAATCTGTAATAACTTTGTGGCCATTTCTTACCAGCCCATTAACTGAATCCATAAACAACATGTGCCCCCGCCAGCTGGGGGGGGCATGGTGGTGATGGAAGAGCTGCAGCAGCAGTGTTGCAGCGGTAAGTGGGAGCTCCCGCCGATGCTGCCGGCACTGTCAGCAGCAGGGAGGACGGGGCGGTGACCGCTGACCAGGGGTCGGCGACCACCCACAGACGCCACCGGCAGCATCAGCCAGCAGCAATCGCTGACTGCCCGCAGATGCCACCAGCACCTTTTTGTAGGGGGTGCACCGCCATGCTCAGGGAGTGCACGTGCACCCACATGCACCCCCTACGCATTGCCTCTTACTGAAACCATCACTAGGCTGAGGCTCCCAGCTATGGAGTGCACCCCTGCAGCTGAGAGCATCATTAGCTGATCTGGGTTCCCAGCCATGGGGACATAACATGCACCCCGATGGCTAGGAGCCATGAGTTGGCAGAGCTCCCAGCCACAGAAGCTTGCTACTTGCCCGTGAAGAGGAAACCTGGTATCAAGATCTTGGTGTAATGGGATCCTGCAATCAAGCCTCCTGCCATGCCTGTGTGATTGTGGGAATCACACATCAAATCCCCTGGTGCCTTTACTTGCACATCTACCAGGGGCCATAGTGTTATATCACTGCTTATTTCATTTTAGGAAATACTCAGACCAAAACATCTTAACAGCATGCTCATCCTTTAACAACAACCCAATTAAAGCATTTAACATTCTCATCAAAAGAGAATCTCATGCTATCCAAACCCCTCCTGGAGGCTATGCTTCTGATTGCTATCAGGGGATGAACCTGTTAACTCCTTGGGTGTTCAAGGCCTTTGTGGTGCAAACTAAGGCTGCAACCACTTTCTAGGCTGCTTGTTTTACCACTCCTTTGTAGCTTTTCCACCTGAGAGCAAGAACTCACTGTCCAACAGTCTGTCCCCAGAATCCAGACACGACTCCTAAGACAACCACTGTAGTTTAAATAGAACTTTTTGCAGAATCTCACTGAAAGTGAGAGCTTTCTGGTTTAATAGTTTAATTCTTCAGGAAACATGTGATAGAGGTAAGCAAGCAGATCAGATGGAAGCAGAGGTTTTGCACAACATTTTTAAAACCACCATTGGTTTCAAGTACAAAAGAAAGCACAGGAGATTACTGATCATCAGAGGAAAAAAACCAACAGATTTCCTAAGTACAATTCCCATCCATCTTGCCTCTTGTGGAAGTTCCCGTGTATCAGCCTCTGTTTAGGCCATTGTTTATCTTTCTAGCCTTGATTAGCCTTTCATCTTCAGCAGGTCCAAGGACCGTTTTGCTAAAAGCACAGCTTGATAACTTCCCATCCTGAATCTCTCTCTCTCAAGCTTCTCTTTGCAAAATTTTTACTGGTAAATCCTTCGTCACCCCTGTTTTTTTATGCTGCTGCTGGTAACTTTCCACTGCTCTAAACTCTAGCCCGGTGGTTCCTAAACTCTGGCAGATTGCACACCATCAATTTAAAATAATACAACCTTAAGTACCACCAGCAAATTTTTGTCATATACAGTAATTATAATAAATCTGTTAGATCTATTATAATTACAGATTGTCTACGTACCACTGGTGGTACCCGTACCACAGATTGGCAACCACTGCTCTAGTCCCTTTCAGACAAATCTGACCAAACTGCTTGCCTAGACCTCAAGTGACCCATTATCCCTACCAACTAAGTTTTAACAACAGACCATTATTTTGTGACCCAACCCTGCCAGCCCAAGATGGAAATTCAGAGTGAGACATTCAACGGTACAACAATTTTCACAACTACACTGTACTACTAGACTTCCAAACTGTGCAGAAAGATTCCCCAGCCCACAATGGTAATTGTGAGAAGAATGCAGTCCCATGGGTATAGCACCTGTCACTGCCGCAGGAGTTGTCTCTCATTTCTCTTCCTCATTCTTCTGTTTGGGTTACTTTTGTCAGTTGTTTTCTCACCATTTCTGCCTCCAGCAGCTTATATTCACAGATATTCTTTAGCTGGAATTTCACTTGTGCTCCTACTCATGTAGAAGTAGCTGTGCTCTATAGATAATTGCTTTTGGAGTTGTGACATGGGATTTGGTCCTTTGGGCTTTTATCCATGCACTTGTATTTCTTGTTCTGTCATACTGTCACATTCCCCCTTTTTATGTTATTTTAATTATAGACATGTCTATACTGTCTAGCACATAATTTGTATTTATGGCATAAATCAATACACACTCCTACTAAGCTGGTGTGTAGATCACCCCATCTGGCTATTTTATATAGTGATAACCTCTACCAGAATAAGTTGAATAATATAGGGCAATGACATCTAAAAACAGGAAGGGATAAACATGACATGGATGCAATGTCATATCCTCAGGCTTCCCAGTCTAATGAAATATCACCATTAATGAGCACTCATTAATATGCTTAAGCAATGTTGGAAAAGTAGTCAGTATTAATTGCATTCTGATATGCACATCAATACTGCGAGGAGAAAAATGCATCTCAGAGTCTCTGGTCTGGGCATACCTGAAAGATGCATCTGAGAGAGAACATTGGGTACAAAGTAAAAAGAGGGTAAGAGGGGCATCTCAGTCCCCACCCTTTGTTTTTGACACAACAAACATCCTGTATTTGAGCTGCAATTTGTAAAGCTCCTTTGTCCTCTTGGATGTGAATACTTGCTGTGACTGTCACAGCTGCATTTAAAAAAATTAACACCCTCAAGGTCAGGCAGCTGTGAAGAAGAGTCACATTTTTCTCTCACCACTTACCTGCACAGTTCCCTTGCAAAAATTTATATTCTGCATATAATGTATGTAGGCAAGTCATTTTAATTCCTCTCCCATCTAGCATTTTTAATGCTACTTGCTGTATTAGATTGCAGCCTAAAACATGCCTTGATTGGTAAAGGATTTTCAAGTCACTCTGGCCATGCTCTGAACCAGGTCCCCAGGCTGAACAGCTGCAGAACTTAATCTGGCTTCCCAGTAATGAATTCTTTCAGCTTATTCATATGCAAGTCATGCATAAATACCACAACTTTAAAGTAAGACCAAGACCAATCTTTATAAATAGAGTGAATGTACAGTAGACTTAGGCTGAAGAGACTAGCATGGAATTCACAAAGTATTTGCTGTGTTAGTAGGGTACATTGCACAATTGCCATTATTTTCCTCACTGTGTTACCACTGAATTCTTCCTCTTATCTACCAATACTGTCAGCCATTGTGACATCTAAATTGTATGTGGGGCATAGGAACTTGTCTTACCATCAACACTCCTTGATCTAGAACAGAGGAGACCGGAGAGTTGCACTGGAAACAAAGTCACCTTCTTTATCCTGCATCTGCCACTGGCTAGTCTGGGTGTGACAGCAACAAAGCCAGTACTTCAGCAGAGTTCTCCCAAAAGAAAGCTTAGAAAAGCTTGGCCTCACAGTTTTCTATCACAAAATACACCTTGTAATTTTAAATAATAGCTGTTTCCACTAGAAATAGAACAATATCGTAGAAATGCTAGGTCCTAGTCATAACTATAACGGTCTTTTTTCAATAAATTGGTATTTAAAAAAAAAAGAAAGAAAGAAAGAAAAAGAAGAAAAGAGTCATCCTCCTGATGCTCTTTGCATCCAAATTATCAGATGAAGGTGATGGGGCTAAATTCATAAAACTTCCAGAGGAAATGGTGGAGCAATCACTGCTCCCTTAGGCTCAGTTGTTAGCATATTCTCAGGCTGGGGGACATACAGGTCCAATTCCTCTTCTGCCTGAGGGGAATTGAATATAAATTTCCCACCTCACAGGAGAGAGCACTAATCACAATGCCATAGGGTATTCTGGAGTTGGGAGTTGTATCTGAGGGGAAATTTTATATTCATCTTCAGATACCTAAAGGGTGATTACAGAGAGGATGGAGATAGGCTTTTTTTTCTGTGGCTGTAGGGGACACAATTAGGAGCAATTGCCTCAAGTTGCAGCAAGGGAAATTTAGATTGGAGATGAGGAACTTTCTGCTATGAGAGTGATCAAGTATTGGAATAAGCTGCCTAGAGAAATTGTAGAATTTCCATCCTTGGAAATGTTCAAAAAACGGTTAGAAGATACTTGGCTGGGATGGTTTAGTCAGGAATTATCTTGCCTTGAGCAGAGGGCTGGACTAGATGACCTCAAAGTCCCTTCCAGTCTTACTTTCCTATGATCCCTCTTGCTGCAAAGAGGAGAATGTGGACCAATGGCTTGAAGTTGCAGCAAAGTAAGTTTAGATTGGATAACCAGAAAAACTTCTTCACTGTTAGAATAGTGAGGCAGTAGAATAGACTGCCTAGGGAAGTTGTGGACTCTCCATCACTGGAGGTATACAAGAGGAGGTTGGACAGCCACTGATCGGGAATGATCTAGGCATAGCTATGCCTAGGTTTTACAATGAGTATTTCCCACGCTTCTGGACTTTGCTAATTGCCCCCACCCAATCCCCATCTCCCTTTCTGCTACATACATCAGGGTGTGTTTAAGCCTTCCTCAGAGGCACTGGATGTTGGCTATAGCCCAGGATGGAGAATTTAAATGGAGTATGCAAATACTTCTTCTGGGACTAAAGCCGGAGGTTCCTGACTAAAGGGTCTTGCCCCTCTGCTCAGGGTCAGACTGATCACCATATCTGAGGTCAGGAATGAATTTTACCACATGGTCAGATTGGTATGGACTGTGAGGGTTTTTGCTTTGCTCTGTACCAGGGGGTGCGGCCCTCTACCCAGGATCTTTTGAGCATATATTGACATGTGCTGCAGCCACGACAGTACTGGATAGGGCTTGAGGGGCACCTAGCCCCTTATTTTCCTTTGCTTCCCCCTCGAGAAAATCTGAAGTGAAACATTAGGTTGAGATGTTTTGTTTGATGTGACACATTATTTTGTTGATTTTCATTTTTAGAAAGAAAAAAAATTGACTTCTGTGCAATCTGAACCATTTTTTATCATTTTTTAGTTCAGCAGCCAACACAAAACAAAAATCAAATCAAATAATTTACACAGCCTGAGTAATATCTTATCTATGCCTCTTTTCTATCTATGCAGTCCAGCAAAATGCTTAGGTATTTGCTTTGGTTTAACCACACGAATTGTTCTATTAACTTCAAAGTGACTACTCCCATGTTGAAATCTATGTTTAAGTGTTTTGCTGGATCAGAGTATTTATGTCCGACTGTATTCATTTGGTCTTTGCAGAACAACTTCCACAGCATGCAGTCATTTAAAACCCCGGATGCTAGTAAGGGAAAAATTATATTTGCCACTATTAAAATGAAAAGGCTTCATAGAGTGATGAGGGAATGGGATGTGAAAAAGTGTAAGAATTCAAGAAGAGAGAATGGATTTAAGATAAACTGCATTATTGAATTATGCATGGATCCAATAGCTGATATGCCACTAACTCCTTCTGTGTCCTTTTGCAATATACTTATTCATAGTGCCTCAATATTCCCATCCATAAAATGAAAACAAAGCTTGCCTAATTTAAAGGGGCTTGTGTGGATTAATATTTGTATGGAGCTTTCACAATGTTAAATGCCAAATAAAGTTACTCATGCTAAACTCTGCTGCTGCTGCTTCTTGTGTCTCTACACCACATTTAACCATTTTGTTACACAGTCTTGTGCTTTTTTATTGTACTTTGCAAGATCTTTCACTGTACATGTGCCTTTGAAAAACAGGTGTTGCATAGTCTGACGCTCTGTGCCATAGTCACAGGTGGTTGAACCAGTGGTATAGGCCACTTCTTCATTAGCTCCTGGGAATGACTGACTGGTATGTAAGCAGTTGAGACATCGCCACCTTTGCCATGGTTCATCAGCCTCTGGTGGTAAGGACTCAGCCACATTTATTCATTGTCAGGAATTTTCTTCACTCTCATGCCACATCTGTAGTCACATCTCCTTGGGTGTGGCATTGAGAGGTGAGGAAGCTCCTGTGTGACTTCAGATGTTTGAGGGATGGTTGCACAGCAGATGTCACACATCTTCAGTTCATCAAGCTGGACGGCTTGCCCCATATGTGGATTAACACTTAATCCCTGAATAGGGTGGCTTTTGCCTTGGAAAATCAAACAATAAGCCAGCTGCTCAATCTAACTCAACATATTGAGGATGATTTTGAAAGAGGACAATTCACTGGAGTTGTGCTGGTTGACCTAATAGCCACTTACATTATAGTTACCCACCAACAACTCTGCCACAAGACCCTGAAGATGACAAAAGATCTCCACCTTACAGAGATGATAGGAACCCTACTCACAACCAGGGTTTTTTTTGTTAAACTGGATGGGAAGTGAAGCAGATGGAGGCAACAGATGAATGTTCCCCCCAGGGAAACGTACTTGCACAGCTGTAATATAGTATCTATATGAATGACCAGCCAATCAATTTGGAAACAAAACCTTTCATCTATGCAGACAACCTGTGCATAACAGCCCAAAATACTGGCTTTGACCATGTTGAAAAATTGCTAAGTGAGGCACTAATTGTACTAACCTCATACTACATTGAAAACCAATTACGCACCAAGCCAGAGGAAACACAAGTATGTGCTTTCCCTCTGAAAAACCATGAGGCCAACTGCCAGCTTAACATAACATGGTCCAGGACCCCACTAACCCACTGTCCAAATCCAGTTCACCTTGGAGTCACTCTTGACCAAACTCTCGCATACAAAGAGCACATCATGGAGGCAAAAGCAAAGATGAGCACTCATAACAACATTCTATATAAGCTCACCAGTTTAAAATGGGGACCTAGCACCTCAACCATTTGAACCACTGCTCTGGCTCTTAGCTTCTCCTCTGCCAAGTATGCATGCCCTGTATGGGACAGATCCATATATGCTAAGCATTTTGACCCCATTTTGAATGATAACTAGCCCCATAACTGCTTTACTGACGGTTCTATTTGAATTCTCTTGACGGATAATATTTAATTAATATTGACTTAGGTCCAGATATATTTCTAAGTGCTCAATCTAAAAAGCTGTTTCTTAAAAAAAATTGTCATAAGTACAGATCTGGCTTTTGTTCCACAGGTTTCCCTCCACTGGCAAGGAAACCATGGACTTGGTCAGCAACCATGGTCATGTCTGATGACAAGGAGAGAGGGAGGGAGGAAATCTTCTAATAAGGCACTTCCTGACACTAAAATTTTTCCTGAAATTTTACTCACCACTTTGTGCCTCCAATTCACCTCCACTGCAGTATAGACAAACTGGTATATAAAACTGGTATAGACAAAACATAGATGACCACTGGTGCTGTGTAGGTATGCTGTGAGCAGTGGCTGTTACCATAGCTATGGTGTTAAAGCTGAGCCAGCACAGATTCAGCTAATAAAGGAAACAGTGCTGATAAAGATAGCCAGATTCTAGCAATGAAAATCAGGGCTGAACTTTTGTTGCTAGCAGGTATCATTATTGCCACACTTACATTGTGAGACTAGGTTAAATGCCCTTCAGAGAAACCAATTAATGTCACTCTTTTTAATCCCAAAGTTATTTCAGTCCCTTAAAAACAGCAGTATAACTAGGACAGGGCAAGAGGGGCACCAGTCAAGGGTGCCGACTATGAGGGGGCATCAGAATCTCTCTTCCCTTTCCCAGGAGTCCTTACCATGGCAAAGGCAACACCTGCATTGCCCCTGTCTAACCATAGGAGCAGCCTCACATCTGGAGTGTGGGGGACGAGGGGAGAGGATGAGTGGAAAAGTATTTCCCCCTCCCCAAGAAGTTTCTCTCACAGCAAAGGCAGCCCTGCACCCAGCAGCATATCTGGGGAGGGGACAGAGCAAACAGGGCCCCAGGGGTGACTCCACCCATGCCAGATGGGCCTGCTGTGCTGGACTCTCTCTCTCTTTCTGCCACTTCTGCTCAGGCTTTCTGTGCAGAGAAGGAAGCGCCAGCTACAGCAGCAGTGGCAGCTGTGTTCACTGTGCAGAGCCCCGAGGCAGGTAAGACTTTCCAATTCTCTCCCCACCCATCCCTGCTCTACAATGGTTGGCATACCCCCCCCCCCCAAACACACCCCCTAATGGTTCGCCTACCCCCCCCCCCCAAACACACACCCTAATCACTGAAAGAGCTCATTCTGCTTCTAAAAAAATTGTCCCCCTCCCCTTTTGCTGTGAATTATTTATACCACAGATAAGTGAAGCTGAAGTTAGTTACCTGATCCCAGGTCACTTTTTGCTTCCTGTCTGAATATTTTTTTGGGTCCCTTCATTTATCTAAACATGCTGCATCTTCCATTGGGCCTTTGACAGATTGAGTTAGAACCCCAGAGCTTCTATTTAGTTTCCTGACTATTGTAGAGGACTAGGGATAACCATTCTAAAATGGCATTTAAACTCTATGGGAAGTCATTTCAGCTAACAGGGTTTCTTCCTCAGGGTAGATGGGACCTAAAGAGAAGGCTGAGAGGTGATCTTGTGACCGTCTACAAATTCATTAGCGGGATGCAGCAAGGGATCGGAGATGTTCTGTTCACCAGGGCACCTCTTGGGGTAACAAGGAACAATGGTCACAAACTGACAGAGAGCAGATTTAGGATAGATCTCAGGAAAAACTTCTTCACGGTAAGGAAGGCCAAAATTTGGAACAGGCTTCCAAGGGAGATGGTGCTCTCCCCTACCTTGGGGGGTCTTCAAGAGAAAGCTGGATAGGCATCTGACCCCAGCCCTCTTTCCTGCCCAGGGCAGGGGGTCGGACTCGATGATATGTTGAGGTTCCTTCCAACGCTAGCATCTATGACTGTATAAAAGGTAGCATATTAGAAATAAAGATAAGAGGATTGTTCGTTACATGTCACTTTTCTAAGTGGAGTAATTTCTTGACCTCATTAGCACCTTGGCTCTTCAATTAAGATTCTGTGCTGGGCTGAAGCATGTTTTTTCTAGTTTCTATCACGTGGTCAAAGCTAGCCAAGTTTACAGATCCCAGAACTGCAGTCATCAACCTGTAATTAAGAGAATCATAATTATTTAGTCCGTTAACCATTATAAGTATTGTTTTATGTGTATGTTGCAAAGTCCTTGAACTACATCCCATCCTTTCCCTGGCACAGGGCTTTTTTTTGCAGTCAAACCTTTTCCATTTTTATTTAAACAGCTGTTTGAGCAAATATGGAGCTCAACTGTCATTGTAATTCTGAGGGAACTCAGCAGGCAGGGTGTCTTTAGGGCTTCAATGCATCTGAAGTGCTACTGTTGCCAGGATACTGTGGGTGAAGATGTCAAGACACAACACATTGAAAAGGACAGACTATAGTGACTATCTTGAAATCTGCCTCTTGCATACTAATAGAGAGCTTGATCCAGCTCCCACTGAAATCACTGAGAACAAGATCAGGGTGTTGGTTTCACTCAAGCATGTGCTCAGGGTACTCTCACGTGGCTTTGTTAAATTTCTACCACCGAAAGAAAAATTAAGATTCTTCCCCTGACTGGTGGAGTTTAACCTCTCTCTGGATACAGCTAACTCATCCCTGCTGGAACAGGTTTTTATCTTGAGCTTACAAGGCTATTCCTTAAGAGTAAGTTATTTGTCTTTGGAGGTGGTCAAATTGCACAAGTGGCAGGTATTTCCACAACAAGATCCAAAGAGAAAGTACTCCTTAAGCTTTCCAAGACCTAAGTGAAAACTCAGACTATAAATGAGAAAAAAAATGCACTAGAAGAGAAATTTAACAGAGGAACTACTTTCCACGAGATATACAGATTTTCCATTATTTTAAGCCTTTCAGCTTATTATAATTCTGTGGCCTGTGTAATGAAGAAGGTCAGACTGGAGGTTCAGAAGGTCCCTTCTGAACTAAAAATCTGTGTCTATGTGAAACAAACTGGAGCGTGAGAGTCCATGTTCATTTTATTGAATTCACCACTATGATGGTGGGGCACTTACAGGTTCTGCATCTGAAGCTTCTACTTTCAATTTTAGAAGGAAACCTTGCGTATCCTAGTAATGTACTCAGAATAGTTTACAGAAACAAATTTTGAACATTATCAGCAACTACACTTACTGTAAGACTGTTTGCTTGATACTTCTGCTTTTTCCTTTGGTTATGACCATGAAAAAGTTTCCAAGTTTGCTGTCTGAGAGAAAATAAAGGTAGGTTCCCCCATCTTTCATCTACCTTCTTCGCTTTTTAAATGCTCTGGGGGACAGGCTGAGCACAAAATTTTTGTGGGAGTGTCATCAGACAAAATATTGAGGACAAAATAATGCCAACACAACTATACCTTCACTATGTGCTGTTATAGCTTTTATAATAAAAACAAGCCTACTTCATCTAAACTCTCTTCAGGGAGTAAGAATCAATCATTAAGGAAGGCAATAAAAACTGAACCCTCTCCCTCTATTTAAATATAGCACTGAGACCCAAGAGGGTGATTCATTAATACATGTCTCTGATTCATCATGAAGCACTAGACACCAAGCAAACAAAACACCTGCTGTTGTCCTATAGCCTCATCTAAACCCCACTGAATTCAACGGAAGGACCCTTAGAGCCACTATAATATAGCTGTCTAGATTTTCTTTTTTGTTTATTTTTCTATTTTATAGATAATCCCTTGTGCAGATTGGAAAAGGATATGACAGATAATATTTATTCTTCCCTGGGTTCCTTTTACTACCGAATTCACTGATTTTTTAATTTATTTTTTTTTACTAATTATATACATGGTAAATTTTGTTGCTCAACAAGCAGTTGCAAGATGAGTTTAATGTGAGGTGAAGCACTGAAGTCTATAGAATGAAGTCTGTGCCATAAACTTAAAAAGATCACCCTTCTCTCACATTTTATTTAGCTTCATAACAAAATGTATCCATTTCCCAAGTCTCTGTATCCTCCTATAATATATCTGATCAATAAATTAGAAAAAAATTAACATGTTATCAAAAAGTTGTATCCAAAATACCAAAGTAGTTGCCCCAAATCATGAAAAGTCACCCATTAAAAATGTAGCTTGACGCCAGGATGATAATGCTCATTATAAGAAAAATGTCAGCATCACAACAGTCCCCAGAATTATTGCTGCTGTAGCACAAAACTTAACTAGCCTACATAGATTCCTAAACCAATCCATTAAATGCATATTCTTCTCATCCAAATTACTTCAGGATAATAGCTAAAACAATGAGGTGGACCTCAAACTATAGTCTGAATGCAATGTCAATAAATTTAGTCTCTGAATAGGGAGCTCCTGAGTTCAGAGCCAGCTACTCTCTCACTATATGACAGGTACATGGCCAGCCATTATGTAAATTAAATAACCTGGAAAAAAGTCACCAGCTCCCTTTTGTAAGAGACCTAACTGTGGAAATGACATTACCAAAATGTCCTAATTTGCCCATCAGGACACTGTAACAATTAATCACTGTCCCCAGCAAAAATAATAATAATAATTAAAAAATGAAATAGCCGGTCTTACATGACCATTCAAGGAAAATGAAGTGAAGGAAATAAAAGTGAAGCAGAACTGTAGTCATTACATTTGGGGTTTCCTATTAGGGTACTGCCTATTACTAGTTTCACTGTTAACTTTGCAACAAAATAATTTGCTCCTTGCCAAGCTGAAAGTCAGCATTTATGGAAGCAGTGACAGCAGGAAGCAACACTTGTAAATGCCAATTTACCAAAATAATGTAACAGGAAGAACTTTGAAATCAGCAATCTCAAAATGTCCTGAAGAGACGAGGGAAAAAAAATCATAGTCCAGTTATCATACTCTGGAAATTATTGTAGTTAGAATTAATGCTTGACAACATAACTTTCTGCAATCTCAACTATGTTTAGAAGTGAAAAACGGAGTGACAGAACTCATGTGTGTTCAGCTCACTAAGAACAATAACTCCCCAATAGCACCTCTAGTTGGAGATATAAAATCTAACTATTTTATGAACTTGTTAATCTATGAAGAGTACTGTGCTAATTACTGCAAAACCAGTGGAAATACAATACTAAATTTACAGTATGTTTACTGTATAGTCAATTGATTATGGTGTCTCATGGAAAATAATACATAGGAGAGAACTGAAAAGGCAAACAACAAGGAAAAATGACAACAATTAATGGAAAGCAGATGTTATTTAATTCTATTTTTAATTTCTTCAAATTTATTTTAGTAACTTATATGATGATATATTACTGTGTCTTTCTGAATGGGGCACACAAAAACACAATTTCTGGCTAAAACTGACAGCAATATGGAGGTCCTGTAAAAAAGCACATCCATTAGAAAAGAGATGAGAAGAGTGGATAAAAGAAAACCTTACTTTAAAGCAAAAGAGCAAAAAGCTTACTCTTAAATACAAATCCCATGTTGGACTCTGAAAGTTAACAAACTTGGTCTCTGAAAACCATTCAACATGGTTACCTTAACCTCAAAAGCATTTGCATCCCTCGACTACATTAATTATAGAAATATTTGAGCATGAGTTTTCTAAAAAGAAAAGTTATGCAGAGTACAAAAAGTTTCATGTTTATTTGTTTTAATGTTTTCATCCTTAAAATCCAGACTAGGAAATTAGATATACTATTTAAAAGTTGACGCTGCATGATGCTTGAAACTAAACATGAGAAAGATCAAAAAGAATTAGTGGAATATATGAGAACACCAAGGAAGAAGAGAGATGACCTAGCAGCATGCACCAATCCCTTCTGCCTGTCTGAGGAGAAATGTCTGTGTTTTATTTTTACAACATTTTTTTGAACTTTTCTTTTGTAACCATGTCCATCCCCCACGATTCTCTCCATATATGTCTTCTGCCTCATAGCACCTCTCTTCATAGATTTCATAGACATTAGGGCTGGAAGGGACCTCGGAAAATCATTGAGTCCAGCCCCCCACCCCAGGAGCAGAAAGTCAGTAGGGGTCACAGGATCCCAGAAAGATAAACGTCCAATCAACTCTCAAAGGAGTCCAGAGTAGGTGCTTGCACCACCTCTGGCACCAGTCTGTTCCAGGCCTTGGGGACTTGGACTGTAAAGAAGTTCTTCCTTATGTCCAGCCTGAAACGGTCTTGGAGAAGCCTGTGACCATTTGACCTTGTCATCCCATGGGGCACTCTGGTGAACAGGCATTCCCCCAGATCCTGATGTACATCCCTTATATACT
Organism: Alligator sinensis; assembly: GCF_000455745.1. Taxonomy (NCBI): domain Eukaryota; kingdom Metazoa; phylum Chordata; order Crocodylia; family Alligatoridae; genus Alligator; species Alligator sinensis. Next base: position 1,328,251 of record NW_005842060.1, on the reverse strand, counting down.
TATAGGCAGCCACCAGGTCCCCCCTAAGCCTGCGCTTTTCCAGGTTGAAGGGTCCCATAGCTTTCAGCCTCTCATCACAAGGCCTATTTTCCTGCCCTCTGATCATGCACGAGGCTGTCCTCTGGACTCTCCCAAGCTTCTCCACATCCTTTTTAAATTGTGGAGTCCAGAATTGGATACAGTACTCCAGCTGCGGCCTCACTAAGGCCAAGTAAAGCAGGAAGATGACATCTTGGGATTTGCTAGAGAAGCATCTATGGATGCAAGCCAGAGTTTTGCTCACTTTGCCAGCTGCAACATCACATCGGTGGCTCATATTCATCTTGTGGTCAATCATGACCCCCAAGTCCCTTTTTGCCGTAGTGCTAGCAAGCATAGCATTGCCAAGCCTATAAGCATGCTGTGGGTTTTTCTTCCCACAGTGGAGTACCTTGCATTTTTTGGAGTTGAAGGCCATCAGGTTTTCGTCTGCCCATTTTCTGAGCCTGTCAAGGTCAGCCTGGATCTTCATCCTGTCTTTGGGTGTGGACACTTTTCCCCAAAGTTTGGTGTTATCGGCAAACTTGGCCAGTCGGCTTCTGACACCAATGTCCACATCATTAATGAAGATGTTGAAAAGGATAGGCCCAAGGATGGAGCCTTGGGGGACCCCACTGGTCACAGAGCACCACAATGATTGACTTCCATCAACTACCACTCTGTGGGTCCAACCTCAAAGCCAATTCCCCAGCCAGTGGACTGTGATGCAGCCAAGAACACAATTGGCCAGTTTTTCTACAAGACAATCGTGGGATACTAGAGCGAAAGCTTTTTTAAAGTTGAGATATATGACATCAATCTCTTCTCCCTTGTCCAGGTGATGTCACCTGGTCGTAGAATTAAATGAGATTGGTCAGGCAAGACCTATCCGCAACAAACCCGTGCTGACTATCCCTCAAGAAGTTGCCTTCAGCCAGTTTGTCAAGAATGGTCTCTTTGATGATTTTTTCCAAGATCTTCCCAGGGATGGAGGTCAGGCTGATAGGCCTGTAATTCCCCGAACCTACTTTCCTCCCTTTCTTGAAGATAGGCACCACATTGGCCTTCTTCCAATCTTCCGGCACTTCGCCTGAGCGCCATGAGTTCTCAAAGATCTGTGCCAGTGGCCGAGCTATGATGTTTGCCAGCTCCTTAAGTACCCTGGGGTGTAAGCTGTCTGGGCCAGCTGACTTGAAGGTGTCCAGCCTCTCAAGGTGTTCCTTCACATGGTCAACATTGATGTAGGGTAACAATTCTCCCTCACCCTGGCCATCCCATACTGTATTGGGCAGGGCCATCCCTTGGGGCTAGTGAAAAACTGATGCAAAATACCCGTTGAGCAGGTTGGCTTTTTCTTGGGCGTCAGTTGTCAGTTGACCCATATGGGTTAGCAAGGGTCCAATGTTATTCTTGTTTTTCCTCCAGCTCCCCACATATCTAAAAAAGGACTTTTTACTGTCCTTGATACGTGAAGCCATCTGGAGTTCAGTCACAGCCTTGGCTTTCCTGCTTCACTCCCTACAGGTCTGGACCAGTGCAGAGTACTCCTCCTTTGGGGTGGATCCAGCCTTCCATTCTTTATAGGCCTTTCTTTTTAGTCGCAGGAGGTCCACTAGTTCCCTGCAGAGCCAAGGGGGCTGCTGTGCCCTTTTGCTGCCTTTCCTCCGAGATGGGATAGATATTGCCTATGCTTCCAGGATAGCTTCCTTGAGGAGCAACCACTCTTCCTGAACTCCCCTCCCCTTTGGGTCATGGTCCCTTAGGGCCATGCCAACAAGCCTCCTGAGCTTGTCAAAATCAGCTTTCCTGAAGTCAAGGACTTCTGCTTTGCTGACTGACTTGCCTGCTTTACGGCAGATGAAGTTGATCAGCTCATGGTCACTGTCTCCCAGCTTCCCTTTGATTGTTAGGTCGCTGATTAAGTCATCCCCCATTGCCAATACCAGATCAAGCAGCACTTTGCCTCTCATTGGCCCATAGACTTCTTGAATCAGATAGAGCTCATCCACGCACATGAGGAAGCTTTGTGACCATTTGGGTGTGGCCGAGTGCTCTTCCCACGAGATGTCAGAGTAGTTGAAATCTCCCATGACAACCACGCACCTGGAGCATGCAGCCTCGGCCAGTTCCCTGGGAAATTCCTGGTCAAGCTGTTGATCCTGGCTAGGAGGTCTGTAGTAGACCCCCACCATTGTGTCCCCCGTGCCTTGTTTGCCATGGATTTTGACCCAGAGAGTCTCCAATCATCCCCCCTGGGTGCCAATGTCAGCTTGCAGGGATGCATAGCTTTCCTTGACAGAGAGAGCTACCCCCCACCACATCCCTTTTGTCCACACGATCTCTCCTGTACAAGGCATAGCCATCTATACCTATGGCCCAGGCATAGGTGGAGTCCTACCAGGTCTCTGTTATCCCTATGAGATCGTAATCCTTTTGGTTTAACAGGAGGACCAGTTCCTCCTGTTTGTTCCCCAGGCTCCTGGCATTGGTGTACAGGCATGTAAGTGTCCCATTGGAGGCCCTTGCCTTTCCTACACATCTCTCTGGGGCTGAGGTAGGGGTGGGTTCCCTTGAGTGCCTTAGCCTGCTGGGTTTACAAAAACTGCTCAGTGGGCTTGCAGTAACAGTACTCCCCCCATCCCCCAGCAGGCTGAGTTTAAAGTTCTTCCTTCTCTCTTGTCCTGCCATGGCTCTGACAATGGCACGTCCTTCATTTCCGCACCCTTCTTACCCTCACAGCTCTGCAGTTCCCATCACCTACCTGCACCTCTTCCAGTCTCCTCCTCAATTTTCCTTCCATCTACAACACACATTCAGAAAACAATCACACCCTTCTCTAATACCTCCCTCCTTTCTTTGATGAGGTGTCCCCAAGCTGGCCCTCTCTCACTCCCCACCCTCTCTCGCTCTTGCCACCATTTTGTGGCTCTCCCTTGTGCCATCTTTCTCATCTTCATGCCTTTCCTCCTCCTCCCACTGTCTCCCTTCTCCTCCTCTTACTAGCTTCATATTGTCCATTCATCTGTAATGTGATTTCTAATAACCATCTTTGGTCATCCACAGTCTCTTCATATCTCACCCCATTCAGCTCCTGGCTCTCACAGGGAGTATCTACACTTGAATATTAATGCAAAACAAGCTCTGGTGCAAAGTTTATTGCTTCCAGGCACAGCATTCACATGTGAGCCCAGGACCACAACATGTTGAGCTGGAGTGGCACAGCCCCAGCTGGCAAGGGGATTAGGGGGTCAGCCTGCCAGCCTGGGTCTGCTCCTGCCCAGATCAATGTGCTGTGGAGGGGCTGGCTGGGGCATGAGGGTGCTACAGTGTGGGGTTAGCCAAGCAGACAGCCCTTCCCTGTAGCACCCTCATGCCCCAGGCATCCCCAGTTGCCATCTACACATGCGTTGCAGCAGAGCAAATAACTACCATTGGGTAGTATTTGTGTTGGGCAGTACTATCCTATGGTGGAGTTAATTCATTTACACTGGCCTAAGTAGCACCACTTGTGTAGATGGTGATGTTTTACTGTGGATGCTTTACAGAGAGTCCAAATGAATGGATTGGTATCGTCCTGGCAAGATATGGGCAGCAGCGTACCCCAGGGGTTGGTACTTCACCCAGTGCTGTTCAATATTTTCATCAATGAGGGGGTAAAAAGCCCATTGGCCAAGTTCATGGGTGACACCAAGATATGGGGTTGTGCGGACACACCCGCAGATAGGCTGCAGATGCAAGCAGACCTAGCCAGGCTGGCATGTTGGGCAGAACGGAACCAGATGAGGTTCAACGTAGAGAAATGCAAAGTGCTGCATCTGGGAAGGAAGAACTCCCAGCACACCTACAGGCTGGGCAACACTAACCTGACCAGCACTACAAATGAAAGGTATCTGGGGGTAACAGTAGACCCCAGCATGAATATGAGCTGTCAATGCAACGCAGTAACCGCTAGGGCCAATAAAACTCTGGCATGCCTCAATCGATGCATCTCCAGTAAATCCAAAGAAGTGATTCTCCTGCTTTACTCAACATTGGTGCGGATGCAGCTGGAGTACTGTGTCCAGTTCTGGGCCCTGCACTTCAACAAGGACGTGCTAAAGCTCAAGAGGGTCCAGAGAAGGGCCACCCACATGATCAGGGACTTGCATGGCAAGCCATATGAGGAGAGGCTGAGGGATCTTGGACACTTCAGCCTAAACAAAAGAAGGCTGAGAGGGGACCTGATTGCGGCTTACCGCTATATCAGAGGCGTACATCAGGGGCTTGGTGAAAAACTGTTCACCAGGGTGCCCTGGGGGAAAACTAGGAACAACAACTACAAACTCCTGGAAAATAGTTTCAGGCTGAACAATAGGAAAAAATTCTTTACTAGTAGGGTGTTCAGACTACTGAACAATTCCCCCCAGAGGTGGTGCAATCATCTACCCTAGAGGTCTTCAAGAGAAGACTGTATCATCACCTGGCTGGGGTCATCTGACCCCAGATGTCTTTCCTGCTCATGCAGGGGGCTGGACCCAATGATCCTTCAGGGTCCCTTCCAGTCCTATGATTCTATGATTGTAATTAGGCAACCACAATAAGTGTCTCGTGTAGATGTGCTCACAGAGACTTGGATCCCTTTGTCTGACACTACCTCTACACCTGTCCTCTTTTTTGGGAGCCTCTCCTCCTGCCACACATTTTGTCATGAATCAGATTGAAGTGAGAGCATTGGGCTTCTCTTTCAACTGCAGCTTAAAGTTCTAAGCTGTAGCTCCACAGCTCAGGGGTTAGTGCACTAGCTATATAAACTAAGTGCTGTGCACTCAGGCTTCAGTGGAACTTGGCTCTTTCTCTCCTCACAGTCTCCTACAGACATCCTTGGCAACTTCAACTTTCATGGCAATGATCCATTCCATCTCTTCACTATAACATTTCACCATCCTGATGTCTTCATCCCATTTGCAGCCCTGATTCAAATTTCCTATTAAACAAAAGAGATGTTCCCTGGAATTGGTCTTAACCAAGCACTACTGTGTCTCTGTGCCCGAGTTCCCCCTCTCTGACTATCACTTGGTCTCTTTTCAACACTGCCCATCAGCCACGTCCTTAGGCCCTGTTATTTCACTTTTCTTGGATATTTCAACCTTGTAGTGTTGATTGCTTATAAACTCTTGTCTATCTCCTCCTTGTCTTCCACTGATAGTCATTGATTCTCTCTCTGTTTCACCTTCCTCAACTCTGGACTCCTTTGCTCCTCACTAGTATTGCAAGGTCCACCCTGCCAATTCCCAAGCCTGGCTCAGCCCTAACATCTTCCTTCACTCCTGCTCTTACTTTGCAGACAGTGGAGGGGGGATTGTTTTATTTTTTGTTGTTGTGGGTTTATTTGGGTTTTTGGGGGGCTGTTAGTGATATCATTTACTGGACCAACTGTATATTTGGGAAAGATGTTAGACAAGTGTTGAGGAACAAAAGATCTTCTTCATTCTTAACCCTTACTCACCTGTCCAACTAGTGTACCTTCTTCCTTTCATATCTGAACTCATTTATCCTTCATCCAATCTGACTCCCACCCTTTGCACTCCACTAAAACCACTCTCATAGACATCTGTTGATCTTTTCAAAGCCAAAACTCAGAACCAGTATTCCATTTTCATCCTTTTTGATCCATGGCCTTTGATTCCTTGCCCTTTGACACTGGTAACCATGCCATTCTTGAAATCTTGTCCTCCCTTGGCTTCTGTGACTGTCTCTGCTGCTGCTTCTTATCCTGCTTCTCTAATTGCCTTTTCAGAGGATCTTCTTACTACTTCGCCAATTTTGTTGGGCAGAAAGCATTCTGTCCTCAATCCCTTTCCTATTTCTCTCTCTCCCTATCATATCTCTGAAGGTATGGGCATGTGAACAAGCTACCAGGGTAGGAACTTACAGTACACCTCAGTTATTCTGTGGCAACTGCCTATGTGCATGCTGTTATCCTGTAGTAAATGCAAGGTAGCCCACCCCGTTTTCATTGGTGTAAGAGCATACACATGTAGCTATCATGGAATAACTAATGTAATGAAAATTCACACTCCATCTTACTTCACGTTGATTTTTTCATGCTATGGATGGATTTACAGAGAGCTACTCCTTTCTATATAGTACCCCTGCTCTCTGACAGTCTATCCATAGTATCTGATGAAGTAGGCTATAGCCTATAAAAGTTCATGCCTCTGAACAAGTTAGTCTATAAGGTTCTACCCTGCCTAACATTTTAAGAATTAAGATGCTTTAAAAGGTGTAGAATGGTCTAGCAAAATACAGCCCACTAACAGATGACTGCATTCTAAATGTATTTCCCCTTTAAGGAATATTTAATCAATTATTTTTAGTTTAGGTATCTCTAAAGTGGTTTCCTTATGTGGGATACAGAATCATAGATTACAGGCAATTAATAAGCTTCCTAGGTATGAATGAAGGCTCATTAAAAGTTGTTGGGTTATGTGTTGCCAATTTCAATAGTACCTTAATCTTGAGATAAAAATATTCTGAGACACAGTTGTCCCTGGAGAGAGCATAGATCTTTCCCCTCCCCCCACCCCATTAACAATGGAGCAGAAATAGCAATATTTTTATTTATGTGCATATTTCCAGACCTAAAAGCTTGTCCCTTTACAATTGCAAGCACTAAATTCTGCTCAGCACTTGAAGAAAGAATTATGGATCAACAGTAACCCATTAACATTTGTGGAGAGTGCATATTAAAGAGAAACAAATATCTAAGTTCATGTAAAATTTATAAGTTTCTGCTCCAAGAAGATGATAGAATAAACGTGAAAAACTACTCAGTCCAATTTAATCATACTAATCCAACTATAAGTAAAGAACTGGACATGAATGTTTTTGTAAAATGGAAGAGCCAAATGTATAATGTGCAATAATCACAGAAAGCAGACAGGTGCCTCTGTGTTTACTTACATATCAGCAAACTCTGCCTTGCATATCTGTAAAGCTAGTCCACACTCTTATTCAGTACTTTGGCCTAAAAATTAACTATTCGTCCCTCTAAGTTATTGCAATTTCTCCTAGTGACCATTAGACATTAGGATCTCCCAGCCTTTTGAATTAGAGTTCAATGAAATGTTCCAGCAAACTTATTTTTTGCCAAAAAAATTACAGATATCAATTGACCAATGCATTTAATGAATTCATGTTGATTTCAGGGTTGTTATTAGTCTCAGATACTGATGTCTGGAATCAGCAGCAGTCCAAGTTTGGGAGGTTAGTAGAGAGTCAAGTTCAAATTAATATAAGTATGGAAGGATCAGGGCAGGAGGGGCCAGTGCACCCCTCTCCAGTTAGCTGTGCTGGGCATATGACCTAGCATGTGACCTAGACAAATTGGAGGATTAGTCCAAAAGAAATCTCATGAGGTTCAACAAAGACAAGTATAAAGTCCTGCACTTAGGACAAAAGCATCCCTTGTACCACTACACCCTGGGGACAGACTAGCTAAGTATCAGCTCTGCAGAAAAGGACCTGGGGGTTACAGAGCACAATAAGATGGATATGAGTCAGCAGTGTGCCCTTGTTGCCAAGAAGGCTAACAGCATAATGGGCTACATTAGTAGGAGCATTGCCAGCGGATCAAGGAAAGTAATTATCTCCCTCTATTCAGCACTGGTTAGGCCATCTCTGGACTACTGTGTCTAGTTTTGCGGCTCCACTATAGAAAGGATGTGGACAAGTTGGAGAGTCCAGTGGAGGGCAACAAAAATGGTTCTGGGGTGGAGCACATGACTTATGAGGACAGGCTGAGGGAACTGCAAAAGAGAAGACTGAGGGGGAATTTGATAGCAGCTTTTAACTACCTGAACAGTAGTTACAAAGAGAATAGAGCTAGACTGTTTTCAGTGGTGGTAGATGACAAAACAAGGAGCAATTATCTCCAGTTGCAGCAAGGGAAGTTTAGGTTGAATATTAGGAAAAACTCTCTCACTAGGAGGGTGATGAATCACTGGAATGGTGCTAGAGGTGGTGGAATCTCTATTATTGTAGGTTTTTAAGGCCCAGCTCGACAAACCTCTGGCTGGAATGATCTAGTTGGGGATGGTCCTGCTTTGAACAAGGGATTGGACTAGATTACCTCCTGAGGTCTCTTCCAACCCTCATTTTCTATGATTCTGTGTGTAATGAATTATCTGAGTTCACTAATTTATTGGCATGGGTTCTTGCTGCAGCTGCTATTTTGGCAGCAAGGGAAAAGGTGGGGGAAGAGGCAGTGGCAAGAAGCCATGTAGACGAGCAGGTGATCTTAGAGAGTTCACTATACATGCTCAGCACAACTGTAGAGGTGTGCAACTGCACCCCCACAGCAGTCCCTTTGGAGCTACCCCTGAATGTACACACACATTTATTAGCCCAGGCTCATATCTAAATCCTTTTTGATCTATGGAAACTGCTCCCCCACTCCAGCCCTGTGACACATGCAGCATGTGCAACTGGCCCAGCATCATGCACAACATGTGCTAGCTCTGGGGCCCACACAGAGCTTGTACTGCCCTGCCTGTGATGCATAGGCTGGACCCAGCGCTGCATGTGGCACAGGGCATCCAGGATACAGGCTGCATGCAGCATATGGGGCTAGGGTTGGCACATGGGATGGGTTCAGTGAACCAGGGGCTGGATCATATCATAGAATCATAGAAAGGAGAACCAGAAGGGACCTGTAAGAGCATCAAGTCCAGTCCCCTGCTATGGACAGGAGGTAAAGGGCTCAAACAAGCTCAATGAAGTGCTTGTCCAGCCTCCTCTTGAACACCGCTAGGGATAGCAACTGCACCACCTCTGCTGGAAGCATGTTCCAGATTTTGGTTACCTGTATGAAAAAGAAGCTTTTCCATATGTCTAGCCTAAACTTTTCCCCCCGATTAGCTGGTGCCCATTGGTCCTCTTTCTCCCAGGGGGTGCTTTTCTGAAAAGTTGCTCTCTCAGAACCTGGTGGTCTTCCTTATCGTATTTGTAGGTGGCTATAGACATGTCATAGATTTCATAGACATTAGGGCTGGAAGGGACCTTGCAAGATCATCAGGTCCAGCCCCCTGCTAAAAGGGCAGGCAGTCAGCAGGGGTCAAATGATCCCAGCAAGATAGGCATCCAGGTGTTTCTTAAGGGAATCCAGAGTAGGTGCCTGCACCACCTCTGGGGGAAATCTATTCCAGGCCCTGGAGACTCGGACAGTAAAGAAGCTTTTCCTTGTCCAGCCTAAAATTGTCTTTCAAGAGTTTGTGACTGTTGGACCTAGTCTTCCCATGGGGTACCCTGGTAAACAGATGTTCTTCAAGTTCCTGGTGCACACCCCTTATATACTTATAAGCTGGCACCAAGTCACCCCTGAGCCTACACTTTTCCAGGCTGAAGAGTCCCATGTCTCTCAGCCTCTCCTCATAAGGCCTGCTCTCTTACCCTCTAATCATTCACATAGCTCTCCTTTGGACTCTCTTGAGCTTCTCCACTTCCTTTATGAATTGTGGACTGGACACAGTATTCTAGCTGTGGTTTCATCAAGGCCAAGTAAAGTGGGAGGATCCAGCTCCATCGGCTGGATTTGGCCCACAGGCCTTATGTTTTACACCCCTGCTGATACCATTAACTAGACAGAACATAAATGTGCTTGATTTCTCAAATCAAATCAATGTCTTGATCCTTCTAAGTTGAGATCGTTGGCTGTAAGGCCCTTGGCAGATATTACACTTAAGAGATAAGTAACCAATTAACCACATCTTAAGTAGTAACCTGGCCACATGGTTATGCAATGAATGGTGCAATAAAACAGGTAATGAGCCACAAAGTTTTTACACAGAACGTGTTAATAACTTTGTGGCTGATTCCCATCACACCTGAAATAGAACATATAACCAATGCCGATCAGTGCTCCCACCCTTGTGAGTGCACCAAATACTTGCAGGGGCAGGAGGTTCATGGCAGGAGAAACGATTATTGGAATTGCAGATCAGATCCCATCATACTTTTAACTGAACATGTCAGCAGCCTAATGTACATGTAGAAATGCCTTCCAATAGCTCATTTTAAACCCAAACCCTATGTCTTGCATACTACTGGCTGCCCAATATATTAAGGAAGGCTCATCAGACACCTGTAACTTGGTACAAATAATAAAGGTGGGTATCTGAGTGAAAGATCCAAGCAAATCCAATGATGCCTGTATTTTTCTAGACTGAATTTCTCACTGATATGACAAAATTGCTGGTTAAATCCAATAGCCAGCCACTGTGCCCTGGGCAATTTTGATATGGAGAGAAACATGCCCATAAATCCCAAAGAAACATACGTATTATCCACAAATTCACAAGCAGAAAGAAGGAAAATAGATCTGAAGGAGAACGTAGAAAAAAAATAAATGATTTATGTGTGCATGTGCATATGCATATAACACCTGTGACTAAATACAAATACTGCTAGCATTTTCTCTTTTGAGTGCCAGTATAAAATATTCAGTAACATTCATCTCTTAAAAAAGAACAACGAATCTTATTTAAACATATGACCTGCTGTTCTGGCAAAACTTAGCAATTGCAATGGCTTTCCCAAACTTGGAATATCAGGTCCCATAATCTTAATGTCTTTCTGGTGATTCTTGCTCAAAAGCTTCATTCCTATGTCATGTTACCAGAGGTGTAAGTCACCTTATTCTGCAGCATTGTGGCATTTTCCTTTTTTTTACTTTAAATAAGTTGAAATTTACATTACTTTTTTCAGCTCTACCCATTGATTAATTTCTCTAGCAAAGCCACTCTTGGCTCCCATTCAGTATAAGCATTTGGCACACAATCCTTGCTTGATCTGCTACAGGTACTGGCTGCTGCTGAATCCCCTGAGACTGGAGCTTAGTCAATGACTGCATCACTCTTCCAAATGTTTTTAATGTACTTGTTATGACTGCTTTAAAAAAACTTTCCAAGACAATCAAAGCTAAATCACAACTCAATACTGGGAAGTCATTAAAGTAGTTGGCATCAAGATAGGAACTTAGAAATGTCTTTAAATATGGTACAATACTGAATTTAAGTGAGCACTGTGCTTTGGAAAGGGAAGTATAAGAATACAGTCTGTTGAATGGCCTTGCTGTAATCTATTAACTAATTTCCATTATATTACTGGAAGCCTGAGCCCTCTAGTAATCTCTGCTGGGAACATTGTTTTGCACGTATATTTTATTGTATGTATAATACGTATTTCAGAGGATATTCTGAAACCCATTGATAACAATAATAATTCATTGTGTGAACTTAAAGAGTATTTTCCATTCAAGTTTCTCTAATTGCTTACAAATACTGGTGCCATATTTTCTAGCACACCACATACCAGCAAATAAAATACAAACCTTGTTTTTGGAAGGTAGAATGTAGTTGTGGGGGAATTCTAGAGGCACAGCTGACTGAGAGAAGAACTAGGTTCTCCTGGAAACATAGCGCCTGGGAAGTGTGGCAAAAGTGCCCAGTCTGGGTGAGGAAGCAGGAACTTCCTGGTATGACAGGACAGCAAGAGGGCAAGCCCCATACCCTTGAAAGCAAGACTATTATTTCTTTAATGTAAATAATAATGTTTTGTTTCCACACCTACTACAGTTACTTGCTGCTTCAGGCACAACATACAGTACTCAGCCAGTAGCTATGGCTGTGAGAACGTTAACGCAGGACTCTGCCTCTACTGCTTGCTGCAACCAGAGACATGCAAGTCAATTTGGTAGCCAGGAACAAGTGTGCGCTAATGCTGTGCGCTAATATTCATCCCGGTTTCTATTACAGCCAAGAAAAATCAGCTTCTCTGTTTAAGATGCACAGACCAATTCTGGCATTCTGATTTTTAGGAGAAAGGTACATGTTATATATGAGTTAATATGGTCAATTAAAACTCTGAAAATTCAGTAAATGAGATGAAATATCTTTTTCAGCTGCTGAGGTCAGTGAGGCAGAGAGAATTTAAGTGACTTCCTTAAGGTTACACAGGAAATTGAGATCTTCTGATCCCAAGTTCTGTGTATTGATGGGTTAACTATCTTTTTTCAAAAGAAATGAGAGTGATAGTAGTTCCAACTTCTTTGAGATTTCAATTCTATGCTCTTCTCTTACTAGATTTCAATACACTTTCATCTTCACAATTGATTATGAGTCGAATTGCACAGAAAGCAAAGCTCAGGCAAGTGTTTCCTCCTAGAAAATTCTTTTCTTAAAAGTAGAGAATTCAAGGAACAAAGGAAAAGATGAAAGAGAACAAGACACTCAGAAAGCTCTTGAAATGCCAATAGGACATTACTATCAGTCTGGAGATATTAGATACATTTTTTTAAAATCACATTCTTACAGAAATGAAGGAATCCAATTTCAAAGAATTTTTGTTTCCCACGGTTCTTCTCTCATTTTGAAACAATCTCTACCCCAGTCAAATGTGATAAACCAGTTATGTTCACTTTAAATATGGGATCCTGCAGCAGGACATTAACCCCATTCTCTCTCAACATCAATGCATACCTTTGTAACTTTAAAACCATGTCAAGAGAATTGCCTATTTTTAGGCCTATGTAAGAAAAAAATTTGGTCACTACCTTGGAAGTGAATTATCTTGTGTTGACAAAATCCCTTAGAGTTCACTGTAGAGTATTTTAATTTCCACATTTAAATGAGATTTGAATTTGATCGGGCATCAATTAAATGCTGTGCATTAAGACAATGACCTGAGATGGAGATAACAGGTTTACATAGCACTACCTCATTATGCATGTTCAGTTTATGGGCTTTGTTTCCCTGCAGAATTAGAATCAAAGGTCATAGGCCTATTAAGAATGATTCCAAATCAGTAGTTCATCAGGTGAATAAATAATACATCTATATAACTTACACACATTAAATCCTTTTCTTAGAAAAGGTAGTTATAAACAGATCCAGTCTGCTTCCTTGCCCAATTAACGGTCAGCACCAGCTGCCTCAAAAAGCTGTATGAAACTCCTCATAATTCACTTCACCAAATCTGTAGTTCTGCCCAGACGATACAAGGGGGGGGGGGGGAATCCATTTTGACCCGTTATAGTAATTAACTCACACCCTGAAGTGAGAACCATAATTACCCACACATTATTATGTTAACTATAGCTACAAATGGAATCAATGGCCACAATATTATCCAGGCCTATTAAAAACAAAAAACAAAATGAAAAACAGTAACAGTGTGAAGTAATGAACTGCACAGTCTGAGTAAAGGATGGAGTGTATACAGAATTTTGTTTGATATCTTTTGATATCAGCAAGTGCAGCTCTGGTCCTTTATTGGGGATGGATAAAAGGGCCATCTGTTTTCCATAACTACTTTTGCCATTATGTATTAACTTGATAATATGCAAAAATGAAGCTTGCACCCTGCCATCTTTCACAATGTTACTGTCTTGTATCATTCAAAGGACTCCCAAATGCTCCTTTTTCTTTAATGATTAGATCATCCTTCATTTTCAAGTGGATGGCATAAAAGCCTTCATGTCTTACAAAAGTTAGGAGACTGGAACTGAGGACTAAATCCATAAGATGACTTAGACAGGTTCTCAAACACTCAAGCAGCTACCATCTAAATTTGTAGCTGCCTAAAGTCCCAAAGTGACTAATTTTTTGATGGTGGACATGTGCAAAAACCACACTGCAGCTCAGAGCCCTAGCTCATGCCTAAGTTCAGCCAGGATTCTCAAACATTTCCATGCATAGCTCAGCTACACAGGCACTCTCAGAGTATGCTCACTAGACTAGGCATTGGATAAAACAAACCACTTGACGTAAGACTTTCCTGTCTGCCTGAGTGGCCGAGCGGGCAGGGACTACACATGGGGGGGCAGTTTACAGAATTTCAAATTCCTATTCTGCCTCTCCTGTTGAAGCTATTCCACTTCGTATAAATAATTAAATACTAATTGGAGCAGGGACTTAAACCCAGCTCTCCTACCTGCCAAGGTGAGTTCCCTAGCCATTAAGCTATAAAGGCAATCTGTCACTGTGATTTTTCATTACAAAGGCCTAAACCTGGCCTTCGTAATGAACCCATTAATTTCAGGAATGGGTTCAATCTGTGAATCCCAAGTGGTGATGATGACTTCCCTTCTAGCTTGGAGTTGGGTGTCTGACCAAGGAGGGGTGGACATACTCCCTACCCTTCTCCTTGGCACTTCCTGCTGGCTTGGTTAGGTGGTTTCCAACTCAGCTTGGTAGTCTCTCTGAATCTTATTTTTAGGTGCCTATTTCTCCCTGTGCACTGTATAGGAAGCCTGGGAACCTCTTTTAGGGTTAAGAATTCCACTAGAAGGGCAAGGGACCTAAAAGTCAGATGTTTCTACCATGACCACTGCAATGCACAAGACTTTTTGTGAATTTAGCCCATGGTGTTTCTTTTATGGGTGAGAGGTGATATAGGAGAGGGTTGCAGGATAGAAGAGAAGGCGGTCAGGGCAGTTAATTCCAGAAATGATGTACAGATGGGGGTCTTGGTCAGAGACGCTAGATACTTTGTTTCCATAAGGGCTATGGAATGGTTTGAAAAATGAGAAGTGGGCCTTTTCAGGGAACGAGGTTTGCTGTGGGGGAAGGTCATGCATCTTTCAGGGAAGTGTGACAGATGTTGGTAAGTTTAGGAGCAGGAGATTATTGGGGTTGGTAGCAACCAAGTGTAAGAGAGCAGCCCCTAGAAGGGAGGGGACTGGAGTAAAGGTTTAGTGACGAAATATGTTGGCAAGAAGATTTAAGAGAGATGTCTGCTAGAGGATTGTCATAGAATCATAGAAAATCAGGGTTGGAAGGAACTTCAGGGGGTCATCTAGTCCAACCCCTGCTCAGATCAGGACCATCCCCAACTAGATCATCCTAGCCAAAGTTTTGTTTAGATGAGTTTTGAAAACCTCCAAGGATGGAGTTTCCACCACCTTTCTGGGTAACCTGTTCCAGTGTTTTACTACCCTCCTAGGTAGAAAATTCTTCCTAGTATCTAACCTAAACTTCCCTTGTTTTCTTTAATTTTTATTTTAATGGTTTGGTTGCATTTTTAGTCAAATAATTTGTATTAACATTTCATTTTATTTTGGTCCCAAATTCAAGCACTTTTGATGGCTGTACTTGTGATAATACACCAATCTGTTGATATAAGTTAAGACTTTCTTGTTAATATCATCGGTATAACAATTCTCAAATATACTTTAATATCAATTTTGAATAGCCAAAATATCTTACAATCAGTTTAACCGATGGGGTACAGTTTGCTTGGTAGTGACTGCCTAGTGAATTAGACATTCCAATTTTTATGCCATTGCTATCAGAGATAAAGTCTTTTCTCCAGCGCACCTGCAAAGTCTTATGCAACAGAACTATCTGATTGAAGGATAAATCCAGACTGTCATTCGTTTAAAACAAGTAATTTTTCCTGTAATAAAAAGCTTGAATCTTTGAGTTCAAGACTGTTATGGTTAGCATGGTACAAACTACAACTGTGGGGACAGATGTGTGTGGAAAGAATAACCAGCACATCAGTTCTAGTTGAACTTCAAGCAATTCCACATATTAAAAGGTCTGGATGTACCTGAGGTCCCTTAGGTTCTTATTTGTTACTTAAGTTTTACCCAAGTTCTTCATAGCCAGTGCCATCAGAAGAAAAATGTTGTAACTTTCTTGGTGAATAGGGGACCAAAGCACATTTTTTCTTGCTGTCATATACATGCTTAGGGGTTAGAGGAAGATTTGAGTTTGACGTGCATGGTAAGGACAAGTAGGCATGTCAAAATCAAGTTTGGGAACCAATAGATCAAACTTTTATTACAAACTGCATCATAGACTTGCTATCTATGCATTTATAGCACAATTATTACTATAGTATGCGTTTACTGTATTCTGGACAAGTCAGGAGCTCCCATGTTTTTCAGTGTACATCTTTCTGGTAAAATAGAGGAACTGTATACTTCCCCTACCTCACAAGAATTGTGTAAGACCCTTGAGAATCTTAGATTGAAAGGCACTATATAACTGATTATTGTTATCACTATTACTATTATTAGTAGTATTTCTACTACTACTTCTGCCACTGTTACATTAGTGCAATTGCCTAAGAAATATAACCCACCCAACTCATATGAGTATATAATAGGGGCAGGCAAAATATGGACCACAGGCCAGATCCAGCCTGCAGGGCCCCTAAAAATTTAGAAAATAAATATTTATCTGCCCCTGGCTGCCTGTCAAAGAGACTTCTGGCCTAGGACCCTGGGGCTGTTCCTGCCTCCCTCCACCAGGGAGGGAAATTCAGATAAGAGTGGGAGGGGGAGGCAGGGGAAGAATGCAGGCAATTGCCCCAGTCCTTGAGCCGGGTAGGGCCAGCTCCTGTTGAGTCCTGCAGTTGTGGCCATGGGAAAGCAGGGAAAACAGCAGCAGGCAGGGGGTGCACAGGAGTGAAGTAACAGCTGGGTGGGTGCACAGGGCCCATGCTGGTGTGCCAGCAGGGCCCAGAGCAGGGCGGCAGGGGTGCGGGGTAGTAGGGTTCTATGGAGCTGGGCCAAACTACACCAGCAGGGAGAGTGGGGAGCTGGCCCAGCAGCATAGAGCCCCTGCCTGCTTGGTTCTATGCTCCTGCTGACTTGCTCTTGGCCCCACCGGTGCTGGCACACCGGCGCAGGCCTCACACTCCTGCCCAGCTATTGCTGCACTCCCACACACCTGCTGTCTGCCACTCCTCCCTACATGTTGCCACTTTCAGTGCTTTCCTGCCCACCCACTCCAGCATCAAGTGACTCCTGGCTGCATCGCTGGATAGTGCGTGGGGCCCATGCTGGTACCCTGGGGCCAGGAGCAGGGGGGGCAGGTTGTACATGTGCACATCCATGCAATGAAGGAGGGGGAGAGACAGAGAGAGCAATGAGGGAGGGACAGAGTGTGTGTGTGTGTGTGTGTGTGTGTGTGTGTGTGTGTGTGTGTTCACAGGGCAAGTCCCACATGCACACCCCACCATACACATGCACCCACACCCCTCTCATACTGCCATACATGCAGACCCCCACACCCACATCCCCTCACACACCCCAGCCACTCTCCCCCAACACACAACACCCCTCACAAACCCCATACCCACCCACACCCCACATATCCATACACACCCACATGCTCCTACATCAGCAGAGCCGACAAGAGCAGGGTGTGGGGCCCAGGGCAAATCCACCCAGTGCTGCTGGGCCCCCAAAGTGCGGGGCCCAGGGTGGTTGCCCTGATTCATGCCCCCCTAGGGATGGCCCTGCTCACCAGTCACCCACATCCCCACACTTATCCACCCCCAAACACACCCACACCCTCCCCCACACCTCACTTACCCACAACCCCCAACAAATCTATACCCAACCCCCACCTCCCCACAGTATACAAGACTAAGACTTTATTTTAAGCTACTGTGCAATCACCTCTACGTACACTACACAAACACATGTAAATCAGGACAAAAATATTTTTTGAAACCAAATTAATGAATGTAGTAGATGTTCACTTTTTAGAATATAATTTAGTATTTTTCTGGTTCCGAGATGGCAAAACCTCTTGCTGAAAGGAGTATTTCTGGGGACAAGGGGAGGGACTTGTGGTGGCAAATGTCAGGGGTTAGGAGGTGGGACTTCTGGTCACAAGACAGCAACCAAGGGGCAGGGCGGGGCGGGGCAACCCATGTGGCCCTCGACAGCTTGCTAAAACTTGGTAATCGGCCCTCTGGACAAAATAATTGCCCGCCCCTAATATATATGAATATATTTGCTCTCCACATCCTAAGGATTCATTGTTATTTTTACTGCATTTTCATAGACAATTTAAGATACACTACATAGCAATAAAAAGGAAACATAGTACAATAAATACAATAATAGTAATAATTCACACTTAAATGCTTTGCATTTTCAAAGCGGCATACAAGCACTAATTAATTAAATAAAACAATCAGCCAAGTATGCTTATTTTCCAGGATACCAACCTTACTATTATATATTTTAAATTTAGCAGTTTAAACAGCTTAAACAGCCAATTAGATTGCATTTGTGCCTCACATTTAGATCCATCATCATCAAAAATTAAGATCTAGGGAAAAGTTGCATGCCCTGAGAGTACAGAATAATACTAGTATGCTAATTACTGGTGGGAGAGGAGGGGAGACAAAGGAATATACAGTGTGCCGGTGTGAATATTACTATGTAATATTACTTGCAGTGGAATCAAATGTACTCTATTTCCAGAGCTCACAGAAAAGAGACACTTTTTGTATTGCTTCTATATGATTTATTTTGTCTTCTCAAAATTGGGCTGTGAAAAAATTTTGCACATATATTAAACTGACTGAAAAGTAGCTACATTTGTTCCTAACTTGCTTTTAAATTTGTCCTTTTCCTGACCTTGGTTTTCATAGTAGAAAAAAATAACTTGTACTGACATCTTAGACACCTCACTTGAACATTTCAGAACAAACTATCCCAAGATTTAATAAAGACATCTTCCCATTCCACTGGAACAGTCTTCAGTATTTTCCAACATGACTGCCATTTTTACTGATTCACTATTGACTCATTTCCCCTTCACCCTACCAACATGTTTACATGTGGATGTTATTATTTGAAGACTGGGATGTCAAACATAGAGCCCATAAAACGTTCTATCTGGCCTGCTGATAGTCTGCCTACTGGAAGTTTGGGAGTCTGGCCTGACACAGAATTTGGGGTCCCTAGTCCCTGACAGATGTGACCATTGATGGCAGGCCCCAGAACCCATACCACTACCCAAATGCAACCCTGTGATGCTGCCCAGCCAGCCCGTACCTGGTCCTGTGCCTCCACCACCTGAATATGGTCCCCAAACCCATATTGCTGCCTGAATGCAGACCTGCCACAGTTGCTGCTAGCCCTACATATTGAAATCTGGCCTAGGCTGAGTTTGACACCCCCACTCTAAGATACTTTTCCAATTATCTTCCCAGTTTATGTACATAGGATATTGCTTCATAAGTAGTTTTAAACAGTATCATTCTAATATTATTAATAACTAGCTAAGTCACTGATAAGGTCTAACATTTGACAGGTTTATGGTTTGATCTCAATGGCTGCATCCAGACAAGCACAAATTTGCAGTGCCACACACCACACATGCAGGCATTCCCTGAGCTGCTACTTTGCAGCACGGAGGGCTTTTTTGACCCTAAGGTCAAAAACCCCCACAAAAAAGAAGTGGGGTGGCACATGTAGCAGCCATGCGTGTTGCCCAAAGCCAGAGACTGGCCAGCCAGAGCCACGCACCAGCTGCAAGCCAGGCTCCCTGCTCCACCACAGCTGCAGCTCCCAGAGGCTCCCAGGACCTTAGGTAAGGCTGCTGGGGCCAGCACAGTTGCTGGCCACTCACATGCTGGCCCTGGCCCCCTTCAGGAAGAGGGCTGTTACCTGAAATGTCAGAAGAACAGCTGCTCATGTACGAAGAACAGCTTTAGGCTTAGTAAATGCTATTTTGCGTTATGACACTGCATATATTATATACAACAAAAAATAGTGTAAAGAACCATAAGAAACTGTTTAATTAACCAGGATTAGGTATTTCTTAGGTATATGGGATCTATCAAGTTGCATTGATAAGACCTCTCCTGAGTTAGGTGTTTGGAAGAGAGAATAGTTAGCATACAATAACTTTAACCTGGGAAGAAGGACTTTATTAATTGGCCTAGAATCCATCTTTTTATGTTAGTAGCCTTGAATTTGAGATTGATTTACCTTTTATTGTATTAAAAGATTTTGACTGATGGATAAACTTGGTGGTAGCTGATATTAATAAAGACACTTCATTTGAAGACGTATAGGAAAATTTCCAGGTCACTATACAGATAGGATTTCTCTATTGGGATTAACTTTTTTAGTTGAGGTTTAGTAGATGTTAACTTGATTATTTGATAATTGGTTGACCCTATACTCTGTTGTTTTCTGGTTTTCTTGATCAGATAGGAAAGTTATATTAAGCTTAGGGATAGCTATTTGATCTGTGCTTTGCAATTTTGTTTATTAAATAGGGAGGGTGGCTAATGAAGCTCACAAACTAGGAAAGTCATTCTGAGTCTATTTATTTAGACTAAGTAATGAGGCTACCTTGAAAACTCCATGCAGAGGTTAAATATAACTAATCCACCTTTCCATTCACTAACCCCCAGTTGTTCTCCCAAAATAAAGCACTCTCAAAAATTAATCTCCTCGCCCTCCTCTGCAGCTTTACAAAAGTATCTATCCATCTGCAAATAAATGATTTGTTAATTCAATAACTGAAAAATATAACTGACTTTAAAGCATTGGCAAAATAAAAATTCTCAGCAGAACAAAGAATACTAAACTAACTTGCATTTTGAAGTAAATGAAACTGAAGTAACTCTGCATACATACAAAGGAATGATGAATTCACCCTTAACTACAGATATTACTTTACGGCTGTAATTTATCTAGGAGAAGGCATTTGAGGTATTTATTTGAAGGAATAGAGAAAGATAGATGCTGTGTGATATGGGATTTAATGTTTTTCCCCACAGACAGCCTCTAGTAAATACCCCTAGATTTAGGATAAACAACATGTTGAATTTTAGTCTGCTGTAGCTTTTCAGCATTTAATAGTTTTTGCTTCACTGCCCTGAACTGATTTCCAAAATATTCCGGGCTTTACAGATATAGTTAACTGCTTATCCTGGGCAAATTAAATTTAGCTTCTGGCATATGATGAAAAGCTTGTTTCACCTAATTGAGCATCTAATGGGTATGGATAAGTTTGAGCTACGCATAGAAATACTGTTTTTCAAAGCTTTTCTGATGAACACCCATTCAAATGGGCAAAGGAACACATAACATTTACACAACCATAAGCTTTTGGAAGCAAGCTTAATATAAGTTTGAGTCCTCCAAGAAGGTTTTATGTCCTACATGTCTTGATGTCTGCAGTGTTCACCTAGTAACACAGAAATACCCCTGGCCCATTTTTATTATTGAATCATAGTTGCCTCTTTATTGAGCTTTTTCCTACAATACTGTGCACTCTCATTAAAAGGCTGTGCTATTCAGAAGCTTTATGATTACTCTGATGAAGCTCAGCATTTCAATTTTTTCCTCTCTAGAGTATGCACCTGGCAACAATATGCAACTTCCTTGCCTCTTAAATACAAAACAACAGGAGGAGGTGAAGAAAAAAAATCAATCAATCTAAGGCTTCTTTTTGAGATTACTGAAGCTTTCACACTCATGAACTTGTTATATTTTCTAGTATTCCTCCCTGAATTCTTCATCTTAACAGTACTGAATTTGCAGGAGAAAAAAACCTCAGAGATAGACTCTTTCTTCTTTTGCTCCCTACTGCACACATCTCAATACAACTCTAGAATATGTCTTGTCTTCAGGTTCAGAATAGAGAGAGAAATAGAAAATCTTTGACTGTGAAAAGACAAAATTGTATTTTATATCAGAATAGCTTTTCATTTTAAACAACTCCACAGGCATTTTGGGAAAATATGGGCCTGGGGAAACTTCATAGTCATTTTTCTCACACTGTATGCCTTGGTCACATCCCCCTTTCTAAGGTCTCTTGTGATGATTTCTAATTGTTCTTTACTTAGGTTTAAAATTAAAATATATTGTCCCTTACATCTCAAACCTGATCTGGCCATGTCTTCTCCCTTTTTAAAGTTTTGCACTAGTTTTTCCTTGCAAACATTTTATTTTAGTTTCTTCTTGTTTTAAAATCATCATGTTGCTGTGCTTCTTCCACAGCTCTGCCCTAATGCCTTGCTACAGCCACCTGCTTACTTTGGTCTGGCTTCTTTTTTCCTTTTTTTTTTTTTTTTTTGTTTAAACTAAATCCTTGGCTGCATTTCCCTGCACAAGACTAGATGCTCCATTTCATGCCTTTTCTTCAGCATGGAGCAGTCTCCAACTCAGGGTAGATCAGCACTGTAATAGAAGGTATATTAGGAGCAGCACCATAAGCATGCCCATGCTACTTTTTAATCTACCTAGTGTTGTCACTGATAGCAGTGAAACTACAAAAATAGATGTTAATGCAGATGGTAGAAACCATTTTTTTCTTTTAACAATACATGCTCTTTTGCTTGCCTTGGCCATTATTTTTTTTGTACAAGTGATAATTTACAAATGCTGCTGTTTAGTGATAACAGAAAACAGGTCTAGTCCTTCTTTTGCTTTCTCCAATCCCTAAAACGTCCTTCACATATACTTTTAATTGTATTTTTCTGTAACACCTTCTTAGTCCAGAGAAAAGACAGAGTGGGGATTTGATAATAGTCAAACACTTTATGAGTGGTTATATGGAAGGTGGGAATTAGACTGCTCTCTGTGGCTACAGGGGACAGGACAAAGAGCAATTCTCTTAAACCACAGCAAGGGAAATTTAGGTTGGAGATCTGAAAGAACTCTCTCACCATGAGGGAGGTTATACCATTGGAAAAATGGAATATCAATCCCTGGAAGTTTTTAAGAGCAGGCTAGATAAGCACTTGACTGGGATATTCAGGGATGATCTTGCCTATACAACCTCCTGAGGTTCCTTGTAAACCTACTTTTTAATGATTATCATAGGGATTATCATACTGGTAACCTTAAAGAAAATCCTATATAATGCTGAATTCTCTAACTTGAATGGGAACATGCTATCCCTGCTGCCCGGTGCTGATAGTCTTATTAACTTTGTGCGAGTTGTAATCATTAGCTGTTGATCTGGCAATTGCAATCCACAGGACATTTAAGACTGGAAAGGTATGTTTAGATTTAGTTCTGATAACTACAATCCTTCTTCTGTCAGAGATCAAAGAGGTGTAGTTGGTTTCTGCCATGTACAATATCCAGCTCTGGATGGGGCTCCTCTATACTTTGTCAGATGTTGTAAGTCAATGGTGCTCAAGTTACAGCCCACAGGCCTGATCTGGCCCATGGAGCCATGTCACTTGACTCACAGGGCTTCGAACAGGTCCAGAAATTTGGCAGCAGGGGGAGAGGTGCAACTGTTAAATGCTGCAGCTCAGGGCAATTGCTGCAGCAATTAAAACTGCCATAGCTTCCCTGCTGCCAAATTTCTGGACCCATAGTGAACGTGTTGGGCTGGATGATGTGGCCTATCTGCTGGGTCAACTGGCATGCAGGTTTGGTCTGTGGCCAGAGTGAAGGATCCAGCTGGTGCACAGGGGCAGGCTGTGGCTGGATCTAGAAATTAGGGTCCAGCCAGCATGCAGGGTTGGCCTGTGGCCAGATCCGACACACAGGATTGGTCCACCATTGAATACAGAGCATGGGGTCAGTATGGCATGTATCCAGTATGGTGCATTCTGGATGGCACCACAGACCAACCCCACACTGGATCAGGGCCCCAGACTGACCCTGCATGCTAGGTCAGGGGGTTTCAACCTTTTTTAGTATGTGTACCCCTGGCAGATGGAGGTGGGGAGGCGTGTGGTCAAATGCAGAGTTGGGGTACCCTTACTAAAAAAAAGGAGCAGAGCACTGGCAGTGCAGGGTGGTAGGAAGCAGCAGCTCAGGGTGGTGGGAAGTTTTCCCCTGGCCAGTGCCTACACAGCCCACAGAGGAGTGCCGCTGTCCCCGGCCCTGTTCCTGGGAAGTAGTGGTGCTCCGTCCTCACCCACCTGTACATACCCCTGAGGGCCCTCCCAAGTACTCCCAGGGGTACAGGTACCCCTGGTTGACAACCCTGGTGCTAGATCAACCTCCTGATCTGGATCTGGCCACGGACTGTGGGATTCATCTGGTCCACTACTGTTCTAGGGCATTTGTCTGCAACCACCAAATACTTTCAAAGCTTTCCTTGACTTTGCAAATCATACACTTGAAATTGAAAGAAATAATCCGTGTGTTCTTGGCAGGGGATGGGAGTTTTGTGCCAGCCCCCCTTGCATTCCTGACGATGCTAACAAATGCTTTAATGGTGAGCTCCAGATAACATTGGTCTCCCATAAATAAGGAACTGATACTTTTTATATGCATAGATTAAGACCAAACCTTTTTCTTTCTTTGAGCAAATTGACGCTTGGTGTTTGTCAGCCTAGCTCTTCAGTTTTGAGCATATTGCACTAAAAGGACTATGTCAACATACTTCTTAAAAACATTTATCAGTAACTTTGTGCTTACTGTCATAAACAGGCCTCAGTGATGAGGTGCTAACTAAATGTTTGTCAGACTGCAGCCTCAAACCTGGGGCCTTGGCCTGAAACATAGCCAGTCATCTCAGTTTGCCACCCTGTTCCTAGCTACACAGGCTGAACAAACCTGGTGTGAAGCCTCCAGTAGGCCCAAATCCCCTGCCCACTCTCTGTCACCAGAGTGGCCATGTGTCAGATGACCTTCCAGTTTCTCCGTATAAATCTGACCTGGAACAGGAAATGCCCAGGAAGCAAGGCAACCTGAGCCAAAACCACTTTGCTGCTCCTTCTGGTTTGCTCCTGGGCTTCGATCTCTGTTTGATATCCTGGCTTCTTGAATTGTTTCATTCCTGGACCTCATTCTTGGACTGACCTGGGTTCCTGACCTGGTTCAGCCTCATATTCTACTTACTCATCCCAGCCCTGGTCAGTGCCTCAATCTGTGAGTTGCCCCAGACCAGTCTACTAGGCCTGTACAAGTAGGCAGCTATTCGATCCGACTTCAGATCTGGCCACTTTGAATGCTAGCGATCTGATCTGGAGCTCTGGACCGGGTTCCTGCTTCGATCTGGCCGAAGCGTCTCTGAAGCCTTGGAGCCGCCTCCGAGATCCATAGGGTATAATGGGGAATCAATGAAATATCTATAACTTTGTTTTTTGTCTGATTTGGATGAAACATGCAGGGGTGGTAGCCTCTGCTGAGAGCATGAAGCCTGCCAAGTTTTAAGAAGATCAGTATAGGGGTTTTGGGGGAACTGCACCCCAAATTCTCGAAAGCAAAACTCATGTCACGTCTATGTGTTACACCAAAGGGGGCTGAAAACTGCGGGGTTGGTTGCCCCTGGTGAGGCCTCAAAGCCTGCGAAGTTTCAAGGAGATAAGCACAGGGGTTTGGGGGAAACTGCACCTCAAGCTGCAGACAAGCAAAACTCGTGACATGGGTGACACTGTGCGTTAAGGCGCAGTAGGATGAAAGCTGCAGAGATGGTAGCCCCTGCTGTAGCCACGAAGTCTGCTAGCTGTCAAGGAGATAGGTGCAAGGCTTCTGGGGCCCTGCACCCCTAGCTGCTGACAGACAAAACTTGTGACATGGCTGCTTGGTGTGGGGTTGGCGTGTGGGGGGGGGGGGGGGGGGGAGGGGGAGGGAACTACTGCAGACCTGGCTGCTAAGCTACTGTGTTACCAATTAATCATGATTCACTCAGAGACCAGCTCAATACACAGTAACTAGCTACTACATAACAAGTCAATGAGCATGGATCAACACCTAGAAAACCACAGACTAAGGAGAGGAAATAATTCATACAGACAATCAACTACCCCAAGGCAGACATAGTCAGTTGCACAAGCACTCGTATCACGAATTTTGTCTGTCAGCAGATATGGGTGCAGAGCCCCAGAACCCCCCTACACCCATCTCCTTGACAGCTGGCAGGCTTCATGGCCCCATTAGGGGCTAGCAGGCCTGCAGCTTTCACCCCGCTGTGCCTTAACACACACACAGTGTCACCCATGTCACGAGTTTTGCCTGTCAGCAGCTTGAGTGCAGTGCCCCCCAAACCCATGCACCTATCTTCCCAAAACTTGGCAGGCTCTGTGGCCTCAGCAGGGGCTACCACCCCTGCAGTTTTCACACCCCTGCAGTTTAACACATAGATGTGACATGAGTTTTGCTTTCCAGAATTTGGGGTACAGTTCCTCCCTGAACTCTTGCACCAAGCCTCTTGAAACCTGGCAGGCTTCATGCTCTCAGCAGAGGCTACCAACCCTTCAAGTTTAATCAAAATCAGAGAAAAAACATCAAAGTTACAGATATTTCATTGATTACCCATTATACCCTATGGCTGGATCTCCGAAGAGGCTCTGAAGCTTTTCCAAAGTGGTTCGGAAGTTCCTAAAGAAGCCAGCGCTTCGAACTGGACATGCTGCTTCGGACGCCGAAGTGTCCGAAGCTTCTCCAGATCCAAAGCACTGTCTGAAGCCTCGTGTAGCGCTACTGTCTACTCGCATCCCTGCGTGACATGGTTTCAATTTCTCAAACACTAATATCTGTGTCCATTTCTACTGGATGTCTTAGTAACTAGGTCTGTGCAAAGCAGCTAGTATTCACTTCAGATTCCAATTCAGGGGACAGCGGTTCAATTTGGTGATTCAAATCACCGTCCTGAATCGATTCGGCCAAATTTGATTTGGAGATTCAGTTGCTGCCGATTCTCCAAATCATGCAGGCCAGGCCCATCCCTTGCCTGCTTTCCCAGCCTGGCAAGGCTGCCCCGCCCACCTCAGCGCCTGGCACTTTGAAGAAACAAAAAGCCCCAACTCACCAGGCACTGCCAGACGGAGGGTGGATGATCCGCTGTCCCATGCTGCATGGGGGGCTCTGCACAAACCCCTGACCCCCCTCCTCCAGCCCCTCCCCCATGGCTGCCCCGGCCACTCCAGCTCCAGCCCTTTAAGGAAACCCCCCCTGGACTTGCCAGTTCCTGCCCGGTGGGGTGTGATCCCCACTGCCCCCCAACTGCCCAGCATTGTGTGGGGGGCTCTTCCACAAGCCCCCTGAAGCCCCAAGGCTGCTGCAGGACACAGTGAGTCCAGGGGGTTTTTTCGGTATTTTTTTCCGTAAAGAGCTGGGGTGGGCAGGGCAGTCATCGGAGGGGGGGGGACTGGAGGAGCAGGGGGGGTCAGGGGTCTCATGGCAGAGCCCCCCCCATGCAGTGGGGGGCAGTGGGAATAACTCCTCTGCCAGGCAGCACCTGGTGACTCGGGCTTTTTTTTTAAAGGACCAGGAGCTGGGGCTGTGCAGGGCAGCCATGGGGGGGGGGGGCTGGGGGAGCAGGCAAGGGATGGGGCCTGGCAGGGTTCCCCCATGGTCCCTTCCCCCACCCACTACTTACCGGCATGGCATTCAGCTCCAGCTCCCTGCTGCAGCAGGTGGGGACTGCCCGAATCAAAGAAGCTCTCCAAATCTTTTCCGAGAGCTTCAAATTGATTCAGACCTTTTTATTGGTTCCGATTCAGTTCTGAGTGGGAGATTCAGCCACCGAATAGGGCCGAATCTCCTCCGAATTGAATCAGCACCCAAAGCTTCGCACAGCCCTATTAGTAACACTTTGAGTTTGCTATTTCATGCAGCTAGATCATATAGTTTCCCCTACATATTTCACTATCCTAAAGGAAACGTATCTATATCTATTGGATTAGGCATGTTGCTGACTGCCTCAATCTTAATATGTTACCTTCTCTCCCAGGTAGGTTATTTCCTTTAACAAAATGTATCCATTGAGTTTCCAGTGCTTTTGTTTTTAAAGGGCTAATATTATTTTTGGAAAAAACAAAGATTTGTGCACCAGTATCCAAATAAATTGGTAAGTGGCCAATTTGTTTTCAGGTTGACAGGTCCCCCTTTTTGCTGCATCTTTGATCATTTGCTCCTATGAAGAAGTGATCCGAGTCCCTAGGTTCCCTCTGTTATCTTTATTCATGCTATGCACATTCTGCTAGTTCTTGAAAACACTAGCCAAGTGATGTAGTTTGTTTTATTTCTTGCATCTCTTCCCATGTGCTGGACACTGTCTCATCTTGTACTGTGTGTTGTTGTTTTAACTGGATTCCAACTTCGCTCTCAGTATGTCTTTCTTACTTGGGTCTCTTCTTTTTGTATTTTGGACTCTTTATCAGATTTACAAGGTCAGAACACTATCCATTTCCCATAATGTTCATTCTGGACTTTGTGAATTCCCATACTTTGCAAAATTTAAACGCTTTGTCATGGCTTAATACCAAGTCTTCTAGTAACCTCTCTTTCTTCCAGGTCCCAGTCACAACCTGGTCTCTACTCAGGCATTCATTTAGACCAGTGATTCTCAACCAGGGTCTGTGGCACCCTGGGGTGCCTTGAGATTCTTTCAAAAGTGCCATAGGGACTATACAATGTTAGCACACTGTTAGGTGTACGAATAGGATTCACAAGACTAACCAGGATATTTCAAATAGGAATCCATCATGTTAAAAGCATCCTTACCTCCTGTAGTCTTTCTGAGTTCTTTGCACTGGAAAAAAATTACTCTTTTTTTCTGTAGTCAAAAAACATGCATTAGAAACTGGTATTTTCTGAGGGTTGCTTCTAGTCTAAAACCACTGAGCCATACTATTCCAGAATTGGATCTTCAGCTTTAGATCAGGCACAAACTTTTTTATCATTTTACTTTTCTTTAAATTATACTCAACAGCAAACCTCTCACATTTCACTTTTATGTGGAGTGCAGTTTTTCTACGTGCCATAATTAGCTCTGCATGCCTGAGGTAACTGCTAACTCATCAAGTACTCCAAAAACAGGTTTAGTTAGAAATAAGACTGCCATCTGACTGTCTTCCTTTTTGCTGGCACCTTTTTTTCCTGCAGTTAGAACAAAGCGTTGTTTACACCTTTTGTCCTCTACATCAACTCCAAATGGAAGCAAGACACTTACTGCCACATTGAAGCCAAGACCCAGAAGACAATTCAAGAGTGAAGGAAGAAGTTGTGGGGGGACAAAGCAAAAGAGAGTCAAAAGTTTGCTGACAGCCATGGCGCACACTGTCACTTCCTCAGAGGAGTTTGGCCTCCCTTTTCCCCATGCTGTCTCCTATACTTGTTCTCATTCCAGGTCTAGGGCAGAATATCAGCCAAGATATCAGCCACTCTGTTCTTCACTCTCACATCATATTCCTCAGACTATCTTCCACCAGGGAAATCAGTAGCAACAGCTTAGCTCTGGACACTGATGATTGACCCACCACCATTGCTTCCTGATGTGATTTAGGTCAGTCTCTTCTTCTACCTCCTGGAGACTCCTAGCCTCAACACAGAAGGGCCCTACATGTACAAGCAATCGCAGCAGAACTTAAAACCTCCTCCAGATAGCTGCTAATTTGGGTGTCAGAGATCACTTAGGCTAGAGGGACAGGCTTTATTTAACTACCTGGAGGTATGCAGCAGCCAGTGATTTATACAGGTCTACTCGTCCACTCAGATTATTTTAAACCTGAAGAAGCCACTGCACTTTATTCTTAGATGTCCAGTCAAAGAGGCTATTTCTAAGATTACTGGAGTTGTTTTCTTTTCCTTCTCCAAAATGCTTCCACAGAAAGTACACTTGAATATGTTACTCTGTTTGGTTGAAGATGGCTGGAAGTGTAGCATCCATACTATTAAGCCGTCTTGAATTTCCTCATGTCATTAAACACTTATCAGTGCACAGAAGGAACTTTTGTTCTTTTCTTTAGATACTTAAGTAAAGTCAAAGCAGTTATGTCACTATATAATTATAGAAAAAGAAATACAAATGGTCCGTCTCATTCCAAAATGAAAATTGATAGGAAAATACTACCTTGTATATACGTGTTAGACACACACTAAAGAAATGTTCCACCTACAGATGGCTTGCTAATGTTTTTGTCCCACCTTTTAACACATCTGTGCAAATAAAAAAAATAGCTAAGATTTCTCCCCTGCAATGTGCACTCACGTTTAAACACTAAGAGTGATCTAAAAATGATTGTCACCTTTAAAGTCACATTAAGAGAAGAAAGTGGGTATTGGTCCCAAATAATTTAAACAACCATAAACTCTCTGAAATCTGGCCAAGGATACCACAATTCCTCATTGTGTGCATCTGTTTAGAACTGAAAAGTTCCTGATACCTTTTTACCAGGGATAATCCCTTTAGGTCAAAGAACAACATTTGATTTCAAGTGTCCTTAGTGGACCATTTATCTGGTATTAAAAATAGTTTCCTTTGTGAAATGGGAACTGTTAGATTTTTCAGCAACTGGATCTGTAGATAATCCCATAGCAAGGCTGCCTTTGTTCATTGATAGTTTCCTTGTGACATACACACACACAATTTGTTTGGACAAATAATCTGTTGTCATTTTTTTTTTGTAGCTAACATGTTAATTAAGTACAAAAATAAATAGGCAAGGGCATATGTGAGAAGTATCTATCTAGGTTTTCACTTTTGCCACCTACCTAGGAGACTGCAAACATATTTGCCTTTGAAATGTATGATTTAATGTAATACTTGGGATGACTCTTTAGTTTGATATGGATCATATGCAATTAATACATTTTGATAAATTACCTTGTAAAATAATGGGTGAATTTTTGTGGGTTGATATCAGGATTTTAAAATATTACCACCTGAAACAGAGCAGAACCAAAGTTACTTTAGCTACTGAATTCTTAGAAGAACAAATTCAAAAAAGGTTTTATATATTAGCCCAACATAAAGAGAGGACTGGGAAACTTGTTCAAAACTGATTTACCTCTTAGACTTGATTAATGATGTACTACGGAGGCGATCTGATAATACATTTTATCAGACACTTAAATGAACTGCAGTTTGGCTAATATGTAGTCAGTGCTGATCTTTGCCTTGTATGAACTATGATTACGGTTGGATATAATCCATATAGCTTTAGAATCCTTCGAGATATTATTCACACCAGATATCCAGTTCAGAACTCAAATATAATTTACACTTGGATGGAATCTGTGCCCCCTGCAGTCCTATACTAGAATAATAAAAAAATCCCAACAACACTGCCTTTAGCACCATATGTAAATTGCAAATTCCAGTTTAGAAGCTTTTAAAATATCAATATTATTGAAGCAGCATTGTTTCTAACCATATCCATCTATATATACATTTGTGTGTACATATTTATACATGTACATATATAAATATGATTATTTAATGCGATTAAAAAGCCATTCAATTATCACAATTGCTTGAAACTTGGATTGGTTCTACCCATTCTTTATCAAATGAATGAGAAATATACAAATGCTAGTGGATAGAAACATTAACATAAAGACTAATCAGTTTTCTTTTTTTGTATGACTTCCATTTCAAGGTCTTCCTTTCTCCAATTAGTCACCCCAAATTGATTGTTTAATGCATAACTAATTTTGAACTTGCTTTTTCTTGCTGATGGGAAAATTAGAGTTCATTTTGTTCAAGCCACAGTGCTTATGTTGTACATTTATCAAGTGGTGATATTTTAGAATACTGTGTGGCAGCTGTTCTGTTTTTCCTCAGTGGCAATAAGAGAGTCAGTTTTATTGGAACATATGCAGACCCTGTTTTGTACATACCCACAAAGTAATATATCCTTTTTTGTAAGTTCAGAATCTTTCCCTGATGCTAAGAGTTAGCATATTTATTTCTTATAGCAACTCTATTTCAGTCAATGATTAATCATTACAAATTTAATAATTCAGGAGCTTTTACTCAGGTTTGAACACCAGCTTCTAACCCTCTTCTTGCACCTTGAGATTTCATGTCCAGAACCAATCTTTCTGTGAGCATCTCTTTAGTTTTTACCTTTTCCAAGATTTTTTGTCTGTCTCAAGGAATTATAATTTTCGATTACACTGCCAAGACATAAATATATGACCTCAATCTTTTATAATTGGATCAGTTGTTGCTGCTTGTACTGATTTTGGGAACTTTATTCAGACACCCATTTCAACAGGTGTTTCATATCCATGGTCAAGAAGAAATTCTGGCATCAGGATTCTAAATTCCCTATCCAGTATAGTGACCACGCCAACCACAGGTGGGAGTACTGCTTTACCTGTTGTGGTCAGCTTGATAAATGAGTTTCCTTTCACTTGATTAACAGTAAGCATTTTTCATTTTTCTGTTTTCTCTTTACTATCCAAGATTTCTTGATATGCCTTAGCTAAGACTGATGGGCATACACAGTTCAGCTAAGTCTTTTCATTTAAGTGCTCAAAAGTATCGTGGAGTCTTGTTCACAATTTAATATGGCATAGAGTGCATACAAATAGATAACCCAACACATATCACTGGTTAAAACAATCTAAAAATATTTGGTAGTAAGCTAACAACAATAATTAGTAAGTGAAGAGTAAACTGGATAAGGAACTGAATAAAAGCATAGGAGGACAAGTAACATTGAAGAGAGAACTATTGATCTGGAAGGAAGTTAAAAAGTGAAGTTTTTCAAGAATCTGTTTTAAGATTGATCTCAATTAGTATTTCCATTCATTTGTAACCTTAGCACAAAAAAATAGGAGCCTATTCATGAAATGTGCCAATGATAAAAAGTCCGGAGGCTATTACAGTAAATACAAAAGAGAACTGGAATGTCATAGAGGAGGAACTAGATGACTTTGAGAATTTCAGTACTAAAAATGGAATGAAATGTAATAGTTTCAAATGAAAGGACTAAAACAAAATATTTCTGCTAAAAGTTGGAAGATTATCAGTTGGAAATAACAAAATGGGAAAATAGGAAGAAAAAAAATGGTGGGGGGTGGGGGGGAAGGAGTTGTCTTCTTCAGTTGGGAGATGACATTTCATAAAGGAGGAATGATGGAAAGAGATGAGGCTAATTTGACAAGGGGAAAAGCATTCTGTGACATTA
This sequence comes from Alligator sinensis, assembly GCF_000455745.1. NCBI lineage: Eukaryota > Metazoa > Chordata > Crocodylia > Alligatoridae > Alligator > Alligator sinensis. The sequence continues at coordinate 1,295,596 of NW_005842060.1, read as the reverse complement.
ATTTAAACCAGGTTAGAAAGGGATTAGTGAAAGAAGCCCACAGGTGAGTGAAACATAGTAAAAGCTAGTCTTTGGAGAAAATGGAAAAGTACAAGAGAGTTAAAGGAGAGACATAAGGTGGGCAGTAACTTATGCAAACAGTTCCAGCTATATAATTATGACTACCTACTTGTCTATCATGGCCTCAGGCTTGAGTCAGATCCAATATCAGTCCCCTAATCTCTGGGCAATTAGGTGTGATTAGGCACTGGGTAGGTAATATACGTCCCAAAATTGTCACGAAATTTATCCTCCAAAATACCCAAGATAGTGACTTTAACATGCTAATAGTCCTGAGCAATCTTGAACTGAGGTCCTGACAAAACAACTGGGCCATCCCCGACAGGGAGATGTTAAACATTGCTGCCTGCTGATCTAAGGCTGTAAGTCTGCCATCACCTTACCCTCAAATGTCTCCATAAATCGTCACCTAGCCCCAACTTTGCGAGCCTTACAGAGATGTCATGGCTGCTGGGCTCTGGCCCTACTGATGCTGTCAGTGCAGGAGACTGCAGAGCAGAGACACAATTTGATGTACCAGTTACCATTGCCGGTGCTGCTGAGGAATAGCAGTCTCAAATTAACTGCTGTTGCTGCTGGACCACCTGTTGGACTAACTGTTAGGAACTTTGCTTGGCCATCCATCTGAATAGCTGTTCATATCCATGGTTACAGAGGAATTCTGGCACTGGATTTTCCTCATTCCCGTCAACCTGGTTTTGTCAGAGATTAGGCTTATTCACCCACCTGTGTTCTCCACCAAAAATTGTACTGGCATTTTGGGGTAAGGGGGAGGGACAGGCTCAAAAAAGTTGTTTTTGCATTATTTTTCTTTGGGGTACTCTGTATCCTTTATAAACAGCTTTGAGAAGCCCTTTTCTTGTTATGACAATTTGAGAAAGCTGGGGCAGAGGCAGGGGAGGGAGAAGAACAATGCAGAGGACTTCAATAACATACTTTATGACTATATCACTTGCATGTAGTTTTGAAGTATTTCAAAAGGCTAGGTTCCCCCCCCCACACACTTTTTCTTGCTTTTAAATAATGATAACGTGTAACCAAGATGATCTTTGAGGATTTTAAAGACAAACAACTTATGTGATACGGTGATATATTTACAATTCTGGTATTTTTATCAGATCAATATCTTCAGGCAACAAGTTTAAATTTATGGATAGGCTAAAAAAGAACAGGAGAATAAGCTTATCTTTTTTCCTCTCTTTCCCAGGCATCAGGTAGACACGCTGTTCCTTTCAGTCTCCAAAGACTGAAGAAATCTTGTTTCTCAGCACTTGCCAGAAACTTTATTCTTTTCATACTATGGTATCTTTTGCTTCACAGCTGTTCTAGAAGCTTCTCTAGACGCCTTTTTTTGCTAGGTGATACTTAATCGATTGATCAGCTTGACTACCCCAATCAAGGCTGCACATGCCAATCATTTGCCCTATAGCACTTCTTTTGAACATGGGCACATAATTCTTTAGAACCTATTAACATGTAAAAAACCCCAGAAGCTTTTCATCCTTGGGATAAATTGTTTTTTTCTTTTAGGATTTAACCGAAACTGAAAATGTCTACTGAAATATTTTTAATGGTTTTTAGAATGAGTAGGGTATATTCATATAGATATTTTTATTTTAGGTTAATAAAAAGTGTCATGGCTCTTGAAATATTTTAAAACTTGTAAATAAATCAAGAATGGTCTCTAATAAACACCATTTCAGACGTTTCAGACAAAGGCATATATTGTGCACCCTGCATAACTGGGCCGTGCATAATTGGGAATTATTATTAAATGAAAGTTTGTTAATTGAGGTGTTTCTAATAAAAAGATTCCATTATTTATAGTTTGCTTTAATCAATTGGTAACCTTATGGTACAGAGTGCTGAATAGTAAACGTTGTTATGCCAAACAATTAAGAGATTCTCAGAATACTAAAGGGTTACAAAGACTGGGGGATTATATGACAAAAATCATCAATAAATGTATCTTTCAGATATATGGAAAGGGAGAAAATCATACCTACAATTAGAGTAACTCACTTCAAAGCAGACAAGCTGTCCAGTAACTGCTCAAATAACTTTTGCATAGCCTTTTATTTGTACTTAAATAATTAATAACGATGTTGTAACTCTACAGTGTTGGACATTTACTAATTCCTATAAACTTCAGCAGGGCCAGGATTTAAGTCTAGTTTCTTGTTTTCCTCATACAAAAGTATGCCTGTTTGCAACTACTGCAGCACTGCTGGCACACCATGGAAAAAATCATTATTGATATCTCCAATAGATATTATGCATAGGTAGCAAATAGCAGGTTAAATAACATGTCTGAATAAAGACACCTTAAAGCAATGGTTGTATCAAATATCAAAATCATTTGACATTTGATTTTAAATCTAAAAGATTTCAGTCTTGAAAATGGCAACAGACTATGAAAATATTAACAGGAACTGTTAATTCAGAATCAACTTTTAACTAGATGTGCAATCAGCAACAAATATTCCATCAATGTTACCTACTGCCTCTGCTATAAATTTGTAAGATACTTTGGTTACAAGCACGCATTCAAATGATTTGGGAGAACTCTCTTAGGTTTGTTCTCCTGGAACTACAATGCACCTGGAGAACTGTGAACAGGCATTTAAATGCTGAACCCTTGAAGAATAGAGAGCCTGCAATGCTGATGCTGCTCAGCAAGGGGACCCCTGTACACACATCTCAACATGCTATTTCAACTACGAAATCTATGAACTCCTCAGTCTGCCCAGAGACACATGACAGTAACATACAGGGCAGCCCTTAGGCAGCCTATGTCTCCCTGCAGCACAATATGGAATTGTGAAGGGAGTGTGTTCTGCTCCCTGCTCAGGTGCTTCAGCAGAATCCAGCAAGCAACAGTCTCCCTTTGGGGGCCAGGAGGTGAGGCAAAAAGCACCCTGGGATGCTGGAGGACTGTGCTGTGGCTTCTTTCAGAAGAGAACATGTACAAACATTTGTTCTCCCAGAAGAGTTTCTTCTCTCTTCTGGGAGTGATTTAACCCACGCTATTCCCAGGTTATTCTTCTCTTGGAGTGGCTGTTCTTGCTCTGGGAGAAAAATCCTGAACAAGGAGAAACTGAATGTCTGTATTGGAAGGCAGAGGGAATGAGTGGCCTACTTTGTTTGTTGACTAACTAACTTATTTTCTTTTAGGAGTCATCCAACAACTGTCCTGTCACTAGAGGTCCAGTTTACTTCAATCTTTTGTAAAGTAAATATATTGAGAAGAAAACACTAGCAAGAAAGAAGGAATAGAGATTTTTATATATTTATTGGCCAGTCTGTATGCCTTGGGAAATGGCTGGATTCCTGGATGGATGGATTTCTTTTTGGCAAACATATCATGCAGCTATCAATAAAATAAAAGACCACATCTTTTCAGATTACAGAAAATATAAATGAGAGTATAGGCCTGCTTGGCCTACTCAGTAACAGAATGACATGGAGATTTAGCACATGGATTAGAAGTATACTCTTGAAGTTCCCATTAAGCTTGCTAACATGTATATTTTCCTTCTTGTCCAATGCCATTAGGCCAACCCAACCCATCACTCAACAGTGATTTTAAAATATTATTTTAATTTTAAAGAATAGTTTGCAAGGTGTTTTTATAAACTTCAGAAGGTGGAGGCATGTCTCTAATCAAGCTTATACCATTTTTCATACGTAATCATTTAAAAGTATTTCAAATCAAAATACAGAGAGAGATGCATGACATCCAGCCATTCCCATATATTGGTATTTTCAAGATGTAATCACAAGAAAATAGCCATGACACAAAGATCTGTGTTTGGATGGTGTCACGGCGGGGTCCCCCAGGAGGGCCGTGATCTCCTTAAGGCTCCCTCTCTGTGCCAAGTTGGCCCAAGGGCACCCTCTATTTCTCGCCCGCCATGTCTTTGATGGTTTAAATCAGTTGGGAGGCTGCCTCACGTCTTCTTGGACACGGTCCGTTGTACCCTCAGGTCCTGTAGACTCCTGGACCCCTTGTGGGTCTTGTCCTGCAAACGGGTGCTTCGGAGCACCCTAGCCTTATGGGCTATGCGTGGCTCCAACCTCCCCTGATACCACGCCCCAAGCCTCGCAGTTGGGATGGACGTTGGTCTGTCGAATACACTCGCCCGCTCTCTGGGGCCTCCTCTGTACACTCGCCCACTCTCTGGGGCTCTCTCCCCAATGCTGCCCTCCCCCCCACTCGGGGCCTTCTCTGTAGTGTTGCCCCGCTCAGGGTCCTCCTCAAAAAAGCCGCCCCTCTCCTGGGGACTTCTGTGCCCACTCTGGGACTTCTTGGTTATGCCACCTGTCTCTCGGGCCCACCGCACTGCTACCCCCTGTCTCCAGGGCTCACCGCACTGCTACCCCCTCTCTCCGGGGTTTACCACAGTACTCTGTCCTGCCTCAGGGGCTCACCAAGCCCACACTAGGGCTTCTCAGTAGTTCTCTGGGGCTCGCCACACCCGCACTGGGGCTTCTCAATAGCGCCCCCTCTCTGGGGCTTGCCACGTCCACACTGGGCTTCTCAGTAGTGCCCCTCCTGGGGCTCGCCACGCCCACACTGGGGCTTCTCCATAACACCCCCTGTCCGGGGCTCGCCAGGCCCAACTTGGGTTCTCCAATAAGGTTGCCCCCTTTCTGGGGCTCTCCGTGCCCACGCTTGGGCTTCTCAATAAGGCGCTCCCCTCTCTGGGGCTCGCTGTGCCCAACTTGGGCTTCACAAATGCCCCTCTCTGGGGCTGGGGTCTATGCACCCCGCAAGCTGCGCCCTTACTGGCGCTGGGATCCCCACGCTACTGTGGGTCTCCTATGAGTATGCTGCACCCTCCCTGGCGCCGGGGTCCCCACGCCACCGTGGGTTCCCCCTGAGGCCTCCTCCAACCCCTTATAGCCTCACCCTAGCCACCGGTGTAATACATAACAACAAAACAAAACAAAACACAAGCCCCTAGGCTACAACATAACTATAAGCCACCTGGCTGTAACAACATTGCTCCAATGTCCCAGAGCTACCATCCTTACTCAGCTGAAGCTGTACCTACAGTCAGGCTGCTTCCCGCATCCTGGCTGAGGGAGCTCCTGCCTCTCTGGCTGCTGGCAGGGAACTGCCAGCTTGGCCTCAGCCCTGGGCTTTATGAGGGCCAGGCCCTGCCTCTTCTAGTCAGCTGACTTCCTGGTTGCCCCAGGCAACCCACAGCTGTGCTCCTTCTTCCCTGCCAGGGCTCTCTCTCCCTGGCAGTTTCCCCTCTAGGAGCAGGGCACCTCCGTGCTCTGCAACAAATGGGTATATATATCAATTAGTTTGAACGAGCATCTCAGAAGCTTAGGGCCTGTTTACTCAGATACAGGTAACTGATTTAGCCAGTTCACTTGAAATTCGCCTCCATAATTCTGATACAGGTACATATCTCCCTGTATAGGCCCATTCCCTTGAACAGATCTAGAACATAACTAGAGAGGTCCAAAACAGCTTTCGTCTAAAAGTATTCATATAATATACTACAATGGGGAATTTTTGACATTGGTGCTTAATATGGGTGTAGGTAGGCAAATCCGGACAATGTTCCTAGAAAAAACGTATTAAGTGATAGGGATAGAGACAGCAAGTTCTCTGCTAGACCCATTTACTCTAGTCTGATCATTCAACCCATGGTCAGTTCTCCAATTTAAATTTAGATAGATTTCATAGATGTTTAGGGTTGGAAGGGACCTTAGTAGATCATCGATAATAAAAGGTACCAACAAAATATATGCTTTGGCCTTACCTACATGGACAAATCTAGGAACTGCAACAGTGGCAGAAGCCATACAGAACAGTAGGACAGTTTAACACTGCTTAGAAACTATAAGACAACAGCCAAATGCTTAAATATTGTTTCTACAATATTTTCCCGACTGTCACCATCCATGCAGCTGTGATTCTAGTGCACTACATGTTCTTGGTCTGCAATTGTACACATGAGCCTTGGAAGGGGTAGCTGGGTGAATTGAAGCTGGTGTCATTTAGAAAAAGGTGATGCTGATGCTGTTTTGGTCAATTGCTCTCTCTCTTGAACAAAGTGTTTAAACAATGAACAATATGAGTTGAATTGATACAGAAGTGAGAATCCCTCCTTCTAATCTTTCTTGCCTGAGGGATCATTATCTTACTGGAAACTGACTTGAATAGAATTTCAGGGGAATAAATGAGAATAGAACTTGGCCTGTTGAGTTCAAACAGGGGCCTCATCACATCTCACTTCGAAGTCCAGAAAGGGATACATGGAAATCACCAAAACACTCATTCAGACAGCCCACACTTTCTAGGAAAGCAGAGATCTCCTGACAGACTTGGTCATCTGTAGACCCATATTTTAAGGAATTCTGCATTCATAACATTTCCTTTTTTGTATTTGAAAACTTACCATCAGACATGTTTTCTTATCTTGTCTTCTGTTAGTCTTCTATTAAACTTTATCTTATCTTTTTTTTGTGTAAGGAATTTGGAGCAGGAGCAGCAAGCTGAGCATCGGGCTCTGAGAAAGCAGAACAAGCAGCAGAATAAATGCTGAGCACGAAACAGAGACCAGAGCCATTGTCAAGGCAACAAGGAATCAGATGTGAATGGTTCTGTTGCCTGTATTTTAGTGGGTGGGGAGAACTGCTTGCTTGTGGACAGATGATGCAGAATCTGCAGTTAAACATTTCAGCTCTTTTAAGTGGAACACTAATTCTTAGAAACTGTAAATGAAAAGATATGGAAGATTGAGTATTTATGTATAAGCTAGGCTAAAAACTTGACTATTGCAGAGTGTGGAATACTATATAGGCTAAGATCTTTAGAGGTGTTCAGGACCTATCATGATTAGTTCCATAGCATTTTTACCATTTGGGAATCCCTCTAATTTTCTAAAAATACACTTCATAATTAAGCATAGTTCTATTTAAATATAATGAAATAGTTGCTTCCCTCCCAAATAAACACAATGGATATAGCACAGAACTAATAATCATATATTGATGACATGACCAGACATGTGTGGCACATATTCTAAAAACCACATTGCCTAAAAAGCCTTGTTGTACCTTTTGGCTTAAAAAATAATTGTCATTTGAGAAGGTTTCTTCAGTATTATAAATCTACTATCCTAGTACTGACCAAACAGGCCATTAGTATTCCTAAAGGTCAATACATTAACTACTCAAAAGTGCTGGTCACTCTGAAGTTATATTCTCAATTTAAGTTACCCTCAACAAGCTTAATTTACACATCCTCAACTTAAGATCCATGACTTCCAAACCTGCCTTGTTTGTCTGGCAAAAATTATGAACAACTCATGTCACTTATGGGTAAAAGACGACAATACCTTTTTCAAGGAAGGAATCTGTCCTTCCACTCTCCCTAGTGTCAAAAACCTCCTGTTCTCAAGCAAACTCATAGTACAGCTACATATGGGCCAGCTAAATTCCATATTTAGACTGTGCATGAGACTAAGAGCTTCAGTGGCACAGACAAATCATGTGCTTCTGTCAATGGATGGAAGTGCAGGCATCCATTCCCATCCTTTGGAATTCATTGGTAGCATTTGTTATTGTCAACCACTTAGCTTCAGAATGCTCACTCATCTCCAAGAGGTAGCAGGGGTTCAGGTGAATGTGTTGAAATGATATAAGCCCAAAATGATATAAACCCACCTGGAATAAAGATTAATATTAAACTGTACCATTGCCATTCTCTCACTGATCCTATTCTACACAGACATGCTGCCATCCAGTAAAATGACTTGGATAGATGCTAGCAATATGCAGATGAGACAGCTCATCCGGAACCTGGAACTTTCACCCAGAGATGTAAAATTCATTTGTGTAGAAAACACAAACCTTTTTTTGGAACAAACGTCCACTGGAACTAAAATCATCACAAACCTCAACACCTTTGTTCCCATGGTTTTTCTTTGCTTTTGCCTTCTCTAATACAGCAACAGAACTGCGTATAAATACTAAAAATAAAACAAAACAAAATACACTTTAAATATTCCTAGCATAGCAAAATACTGCACATAATTCTTCTGGACAGAGGAGGACCAGAGAAAAGGAGGCAGTCATGAAAACTTGACCCTGGTATATTTTCAGATGGTCTTTAGGGCTAACTTCAAGGTTAGTCCTGCAATCCATTGATATCCTATACCTCACTATTTTTGTCAATATTTTATAAAGCCCTACCCAAAGATTATCCAAATGAAAGTTTTTACCATTTTTTCTCTTACTAGCAAATTGCCAATCAAAAAACATCCCCCACCCCCCGGCTGTTTGGGTTGGGGGCTGGGGCCGCTCCCCATCCTTTTCCCCACGGGCCTGACCCCATTGCCTCCTGCTGTGGTGGCCTTGGCCCTGCTTTGGGGCCAGGTCCACTTCCCCGTCCTCACCCCCACTGCTTCGGCTGTTCCCTGCCCCCTCGGTTTCTCCCCCCCACTCTGTGGCCAAGCCTGCATCTGCACCCCCTACCTGGGCCCTGCAGCAGTGCTGGCACAAGGCCAGTGGCGGTGAGCCTGGTACTGGTGGCAGCTGTGAAAATGGACCTAGTGGGGTGGCAGCCATGACTACCCATAACCACCTCTTCCCTCCCTACCACCTCTTGTTGAGGGGCAAGGGCAGGGGGTGCTCCAACCCTTGGCTCCAAGGAGCAAATCGGGGTGGGGGGAGGCCAGCCTTCAGCCCCTCAATCCCCACTGTCATGGCAGCATTCTGTTATCTGTCCTGTCCATCTAGAGCATTCTGACTGGCTGATGAGACAACCAATCAAAGCATGAATAAAGCGTTATGGACTGTCTGGCAGACAGGCAGGCAGTCAAAGGCTTTTATATTAGATATTTGTGGAACTAGACCAGATCCCTCTTTCCTAAAGATTTCTATATATGGCTTCCTTCAGCCCTTACCTCTGATCAGAAGCTGTTCTTCAATTTTCTTTAGCACAGGTGTAAGCTTTTATGATTTTGTATTGCATAGTTTCTACACAGTCTCAGTTGTTCCTTTGTTTTATATAGGAACTTTGTACAAAAGTTTTGATGGAGCTCTTAATTTCTTCCAAAATGTCAGTCATGAAGGAGGCCCATCACACTTCTAATAACTTGTTTTCTATGACCGGGCTGTCTAACTGGTGGCCTATGGGCCACACGGGCTAGGGACAAACATTTAAAAAGCCTGAGTCTGAACTGATTCAATCTTTGCAGGTTAGTCTAACCTGCAAAGCTTAAACTGATTTGGAGGTGGACAGACATTCCCTTTCCATTCCAGAAATGCAGGTACATGCCTGCAGTGGCTCAGGCGAGAAGCCTGGGGGGGGGGGGGGGGGGGGGTCGCC
>NW_005842060.1:1285019-1286170 GCF_000455745.1 Alligator sinensis | reverse complement strand
AGATTAGGGAGGGTTGTAACCCCTCCCCCCTGCCTGCACCATCTCAGGCTTTTCCCCTGCTGGCTGCTCAAGGGGTGGGAGCGTTGCCAGACCCTAGCCCTGGGCTAGTACTCTGAGGCAAAAAGGGGGTTGCAGTGCATACATCTGTTGGTGATACTGAGCTTTTCAATCTCCCTCTCCCTGTCTGCAAACCTGACAGGACTGCAAACCAGCAAGGGGGCTAATAAAACCAGTGTTATCAGCCCATCTGCAAAACAAAGCCTCTCTCATTCATTAAAGCTCTTCTTAAACAACTTTTTCCAAGGAAGGAACTGAGGGACATTACCAGCTGCCTGATTAACTCCAGAAAGCCCTGAGCAGACACTGTTCTGTCTACCTGCCCCAGTGAAATTAGAGAGACAGACATCTCTCAGCATTAGCTAGCATAATACATGCTTAGGGTCTGTGGGGCTAAGGGATCCCTGCTTGAGCAGTGGGGGAAGCCAGGCAAACCCTGCTGTGCCTTCAGTCTCCCTCAGAGCTCTGGCTAGGGAGGAGAGGGGTGGGGCCAGCCTGTTCTGTGAAGCAGAGAGCACAGCCTAGGTCAGCCCATAAGTGCACTGAACTTATGTTCTATTAAAGGTTTAAACTAGTTTCTGATCACTTAAACCAGTTTGTGTGTAATGTCTGTCCCTAGCCATGCAGGGTTAACATGCAGCCTGTGTGCTCCCTCCTGGGCTAGAGACAGACATTCAAAAAGCCTGAGCCTGAATTGATTCAATCTTTGTAGGTTAGTCTAACCTGTGTAGATTGAACTGATTTGCAAGTGGATAGACGTTCACTTTTGACTCCAGAAATGCAGGCACATGCCTGCAGTGGCTCAGGCTAGAAGCCAGGGGGTGCTAGACAGAGCTCTGGGCTGCAGGCAAGCTGTGCTGGCAGAATGGGAGGTGTGCCCAGGCCCCAGCAGGCCTGAGTATGATTGGGGAGGGATTTAAACCCCCCACCCTGGCCTCCAGGGACCCTGGCTGGGGCATGCCTGGAGCAGATGGGGGGAAGCAGCCTCTGCCAGGGGTCCCCAGCCCCTGCATCCCTGTTCACTTGCTTACTGCTCCAGCAGCAGGAGCAGGACCATGGCCAAATCCCAGTAGCCTGAGGGGAAGAGGGGGCAG
>NW_005842060.1:1266594-1284988 GCF_000455745.1 Alligator sinensis | reverse complement strand
GTGAGGCGAAGGGGTGTGCCGCCGGGGGGGGGGGGGGTGGCCAGCACCCTCCACCTCCCACCCCATGATTTACAGGCAGTTTGCAGCTGGAGCATAGCTCCCTGTCCCCCTCTATCTCCTGGCAGCAGTGGCGGAGTGAACCATTATAATGGGCAGAGGTAAGGTACCTATCACCCACCACCTCCTCAGGAGACTGAGGCACGGGCCCTGCCTGAGGAAATCTTCAGCATGGGACGGAGCCAGTGCCCATGCCGCTGTTGTCTGCAATGGGCTCAGGCTACTGGTGCCTAGCTGCTGCAGCCCCAGGTGAATAAGTGGAGCCTGTCAGTGCCCGCACTGCCCCTTCCACACTAGGGGAATTAAATCCCCCTTTGCCCTCAGGCTACTGGGGTCTGGCCATGCTCCTGCTGCTGGAGCAGTGAGGGAGGATACGGGGGCTGGGGATGCCTGGCAAGGCTGCTGCCTCCCTGCCAGGCAGAGCTGGCTGCACTCCAGATCAGGGTTTCACAGCCAGCCAGAGCAGTGATAGTGTTCTGGCTACGGAGAAGAGGAGTGGGGCCAACCCCACTTGGTTGGAAGAGATAGCCCAGCCCAGGGCTGCAGAGCATGCTGGGATGCTGGGGGGACTCTGATTTAACTTAAACTATGACAGAAGTTCCATAAACCGGTATGACCCAAATCAGTTAATTCTGAAAACTACATTCAACCAGGTTGATCTCAAATCAGTTTTGGCCATTTTGAAACTGGTTTATGTGCTCTGGACTTATGTTCTGTTACAGGTCTAAACCAGTTTCTGATCACTTAAACTGGTTTATATGTACTGCCTGTCCCTAGCCCTGGTCACTGTTCCTCCCATTACTCCAGCTATGACATTTGGGAGCTCTAGGCTCCCCCTCTCTCTTCCAGTTTCTGCTTCCTGCCCTTCTTCATGGCAGCATGAAAGGAGGAAACTGGACTGCATGCCATGGGGTAGAGGCAGGTGCCTGTTCAGAAGAGGGGACCCAGGTGGGGGGCAGCATCTGGCCCTGGGGTGCAGCCCAGAAATTGGACAGCCTGCTCTAAGCCATCAAAAGATGGTTGGTCCAAGTCAGCACAGAATCTACTACCACTATTTTTTTCTTAATAAGAATTATGGTGACCGGTGGTTGAAGGTTATTTATTCCTTCCTTCTACATAGCCACGGTGCTCTATACTGCCTCTCCCACCTTTTCTACTACTAAAAGGTGAGGCTAGTTTAATGGATGACTATCTTCTAGTATCAGTTTTGTGCCAGACCAATGAAGTTAAGCCTATATCCTTGATGGATTTTGAGAACAACTCCTGATTCCTGACTCCTAACCAGCCATTTCTGCTGCTCCTCCTTTACATGTGCAGTACTACATTGGAATGGAGTCCTACAGAAACTCTGGAAGCTTACCTTCCTGTTTTCTGGGTCCAGTGTTTACTAGATCCATTATCCATTTTGCAAGACAGTGTTTACCATTTATTGCTCATCAGACACATCCAACTTTCTTCAGACCTTCAGAAACTTTAGCCACTAAGGCTACCCTGACCTCTTGGGGGTCAAGATAAGTTTCATGTACTCCCTATCTTCACTCTGCTGGTAAGCTGCCATAGCACATAGCTATAAGAATAACGGTGGCTCATTAACTCTTACATTGCAAGCCACTTGCTTACCAAAATCATTTCTCTTACCTGGATGACATTTTTAAAAGGAAATTTCCAGAGACTGAATTTGAGAGGCACCTTGCTTAGCACACAATTGATAGTTATAATGAAATCCAAACAAATTATTAGCTTACTCACTATCTTGGCAATCCATACTTCTTTCATAAATAAAGGAACAGATGACTATGAGAGCTCTACAGAGTCACAGAGTCTAGTTCCTTATATGTTCACAGACACCCATTTATCCGAAGAGTTCTGAGAGCTACCCAAATTTAATTCCTTCCCATTACAAGTGTAAAGTGCATTACAAAGTCAAACCTATCTTATGATATGGAGTGAAAAGATTTTTACAACAGGTAAAAAAACAGGGCAGATGAGGGTACCACCACTGCCTTGTAATTGCAATGGTAGAAAATTAATTAATTGTGTGAGCATATCATCTCAAAGTTTATGCTTCCTTTGTTCTGATGCTACGGGGAAGGCAAAACCTCCCCAATTGTCCTTACTGCTAAATTCTAGAGATGCAGTTTTCCCAATTTCTGGAGTGGTGGCATTCTACTCATCATCTCCCTTTGAGACTGCTTAGGTGGCTCAGCTCTAGATCCCCTATTTCCTATCCTTGTAAGCAGATCTGGTCTAAAAACGTAAGTCAGTTTCCATATATTCTGTTCATGTGCTTAAGCTTAATTGCCAAACTCCAATTACTGTTTTTTTAACTTTGCAGATCTAAACAGAAATGATGGGGCTGATCCTTACACTGCCAAGCAATACCATTTCAGCTTTTGGGTGCCTCCACTTCCCTCCTTCCCCCCCCACCATTTCTTACATTGGATGAGGGGCTTTGAGAAAGGGATGTGCAATCAGTGGTGATGTGTAGGGGGTGCACATGCACCCCCTAAGTGCGCTTTCACTTGAATACCCCTTCATAGCCAGCGTTCCTTACTTAGGTGGGTCAGGAGGGAGCACTGGTGCCCCCCAAAAGCACCAGCTGGGGAGCAGGTGTGCCTGGAGAAGTGCCGCTGGCACTTCCAGAAATGCTGCTGGCCCTTCTGGGTTGGTATGAGTGGCCAGGATCCCTCCCCCCACCCCCCGGTTGGCGCAATTAGCTGCAGGGGAACCCCCCCCGGTCAGTGTGATCAGCCATGGGAGGACTCCCTCCCAGTTGCTGACTGGCCACTGGGGGGGGAGGCAAGTGCCCCCCGTGACTCGAGAGGCACCAGTCGCTAATGTTTGTGATGCTCTGTCTGGCCTTTCTGCCTGCCTCTCCCTTCAACAGACTTTTTATGGAATTTTTCTTTCAATAGCAGCATTTAACTGAACCACTTGATTTAATTTTTGGATTGCTGTCATTTCCAAATGTTATACTTTTCATTAAAAAGTCATTAAAATATCATGAACCTTTACAATTATAAATGCGAGACAGCTGAACTTACAGCGCTGTTGATCAACTTTCATTTTCCTCACTGGTGGCTGCTGCCTCTTTTGGTACTGCTGCTGCAAATTCCATGGCAAATTGCACAGAGCCTATCAAAGTGTCTTTGGCTTTCTTTCATTTCTCTTAATCTGCAAGTCTAAGTATAGTGGCACATCTTTAAAAGGGTCCGTTTTCAGCACCTCCTGGAAGAAACAGATGATAAAAGTCAGGGATCCCTTTCAAGGAATCTTGTTTATTTACTAGAATGTAGCAAAGTCCTGTTACAGGATACAAAATAAAACAGGAGACTGTTTCTAGACTTAGAACGCCAAACTTTTTTCAACCAGTAATAGATGGAAAATCTCTTTTTAGAGTTTTCTCCGTGTCACATATCAGGCTTGTCAAGGTTATGTCTGAAGAAAGAGAATATGAAACTCCACCAAGTCCTTTACCTGCTTCTCTCACATATTGCCACGCCTTCCTGGCCCCTCACCCCTCTCCACATACACATTTAAACAAGACTCAAAGTCCCTCTGTTCACAAAATTCAAGTGACTGAGATGCCTTTGCCTTTTTGGTTTTTTTTTTTTCCCCATTGGTTTAGATGGTGACACAAAGTTGTATTTTAGTTTGGACGCTGCACATTTTAAAACCTGAACTGTCCTATTATCTAAAATGAATGGTAGCAGTTACACCTACCAGCTTCAGTGGTGTTTTTTCCAATCCACAGCAATATACACATACACAGTACATTCTGTACAAATATTTTTCTTCAGGAGCGACTGGTCTATGCAGGTGCAGACAGATGTGCAGCTCCCAGCTGGAACTCAGAAGGATTCCTGCAAAGCATTCTGATTTATAGCATTACTGCAGACCAAACAGAAATTCACTGTTGGTTCCAAGAGGCAGGGAATCTAGCTGTGGCTGGGAGCCTGCAGAGGGGTTCCCATATCAATGGCCAGGGCTTTCTGCCAGTGGTCACTGTTTTCAGCATGGGAGGGGGGAAAGGCAGCAGAGAGAGCTTGTTCTTAGGGCTCCCCAGCTGTTGCTGAAGGGTTGGGTGAGTGAATTGGAGCCCCCTCATCTTGGGGAGGCTGCAATATACCCACCCCACCCTCCAGGAGGGCTAAAAAAAACCCCCAGACTGAACTCCCTCTGCTCCCTTCCCTCCTCCCATTCTGAAAATAGTGACAGACTGGGAGCCCTGCAGACGCAAGTTACAAAAGATGCTACACATTTTGTATCATATTTATTTGATATCTCATGCAATGAGAGGGGTCAGATTTTCATCCAATCGGCTGTTTTTGAAGCTGTTTGAAGCTGTGCACTTGTGTTTGGTCATAGCTATAAACTGCTTCCTGTGCCAGATTAGGTGAAAATTGTTACTTCTGTCTGCACCTTATATGTTCTTATTTGTCCTCTCCAATGCCATAAATCAGTCACTATGTAATAGATTCTGGATTAGAGTCTAAACTAAAAGACTATATTGTTACTAAAAAGCATTAAAATTAATTTGAATCCAATCTTTTTGACTGGACTATTTTCTGTGTGCATAAGTTCAAGGCCAACTTACCATTTCCATTTTAAAGAGATTCTTAAAAACATTACTTTAAAAATTCTTCCCATTATACAATGCCTTATGAACCTGAACCTCTGAAATGTATGCTCATTCTTACAACATTCATCTTGCAACTTTAGTAGCATCAGGTTTACACTTAAGCAGAGAAACTTTTAGTTTCATTATTTTCTCACTAGTTGTATGTTAATTCATATATAAACGTAAGAAAACTTAAATCCATTATTGTTACTGTGATGAAATGCTGCAAGTTAGGCAAGTACAAAATCATGTGGTAGAATGTACATCATAAATACTAATTAGTTCATAAAAGTAGACATTAAAAAGGATGAAAATTTGAACTACAATTAAAAAGTAAGTTTTGAACAAATTGTCAGTTACTATATAGATCTGTGTCAGAATAAAAACTAGTGGGAAACAATAAAGCAAACCTCTTCAACTTATTTGAAAATTTTAAGTTTCCAAATAAGAGTAATGTTTAGCCTAGATTTTCTATTGTTTGTATTTTATCTCTCTTTAAAAAACAATAACCTTTTATGCTAGTTGAATCTTAAATCTATAGATAAATATAATAAATTCAGACACAATGTGCCAAATTATATAACATACTAAATGTGGTCTGTAACTTCTTTTCTCATATATCAGAGCTGTCACACTAGTGGCCTGTGGGTTGCATGTGACCTCCAAAGGGCAAATAGGACACTATCTCCTTTCTCCCCTGACCCTGCTATGGCTCCTGCCATAGAAGATGGATCTTTCAGGCTCCCCCAGCTTCTACCCACCACACACAGGGACAGGAAGTAGAAGCTGGATGGGGGAAGGTTGCCTGCGCTGCAGGAGTCAGGGGAGATCTTGCTGCTGGGCCTGGAGGGGCTGGTCGATAGAGGAGCCAGGCTGCCTGCAAGGCCAAGAGGGGAGGAAGGGAGTTGGATCACCCACATTGTGTGCATGGTGGGAGAAGCAGGGAGAGTAGTGGGGGGAACCACCCATGCAGCAAGCAGCTCTCCACCTGTGGTCCATGCATTGTGCACAGCCCCTAGGACTGCAGTTTCTGCAGGGTGCGGCCCCCTAGCTGCCCAGAAGTTGGACAGCTCTGCCTTACAGGATTCGTTTTTACATTACAGTCATTCAACTCAAGTCAGATACATTTGTTTATTCCTTTATTGGGCTGCATGTTTTCACTGTATGACAATAGAAGGCAAAGCAGTTATCTTAGTACAGCTATTTCTTTGGAAATTATTCCCTGCAGAGCAAAAGTGAAACAGACCAAAAAGTACTTTCATTATATTTTTTTAAATAATATATCACACTTCTTCTTATATAGGTCTCCTGTCCTGAGATCTGAAGCACCCAATTTTTCAGGTTTAGATGGATTTTACAATATAGTATCTTGACTTTGCTGTCACCTACGATGTTTCAAGAAACAAAAACAAAATTACTCACCTGTAACTGCAATTACAGAATGTATTCAGTGTAGATTCACACACTTCATTTTGCAGACAGTATAAAATTCTCTGCTGTATTTTATTGATATACATGTCACCTTACAGATCCAGAAGTTTGGCATAACTTTAACAAAAAGAGATCCAGCTATCAAATATGTTACCAGTTTGTGTGCTATCAAACAAATATAGAACTAGTTGCAAAAATAATTTTTTTGATGTCATTTCTCTTTATGCTGCTCTTCTCCACTATGTCTGGAAGGCCTTTCTACTTTTCTTGAAACCCAAGCTTCATTTTGAGTTCAGCCATCTCTATCGAACAAGAAGCAGTCAAACCAATAAATGAATCATGTAATCTAATTTATTTAGATGGAATAAACATTGGCGATTGGGAAGGAGACTTAAAACAGTCAGACTTTTACCCTTTACTTTAAAAAGCAACTAAGTAGTATAATGCATCCCGCTGTAGGGTTTCACTGAATGCTATGAATGCTATCAGCTGTCTCTAATATCCCTTGTGTACAGTGAATACAGAGGCAAGAACTGTTGGTACAACTAAACAAGAGGCTGTACAGGGTTATGTGGGTTGTTACTAATACACATCACAAGAAAGAGAGGATTTACGTTCCTAATGTTTTCAAAAAATAAAAGGTTCAAGCAGTTATTTTTACTGTTAAACATTCATCAACCCAAAAATCCCTAACCCAGATTATCAGGGCAGTCCAATAGAGGGTTATAGAAGGAATAAAAGGGTCCAATAGAGGGTTATAAAAGGAATTGTATTCCATATTGTTCCTCAGGATTAGTGTTAGGAATATGTCCAGCAATGAAGCACCCTTTTCTTTTAGCATTGTGGAGGCCTCTTCTCACTAGATGCTGAACTAAGCAACAGTAGGTTGGTCATTTCCCCTCAGTTCATTTTGGGTGGGATAGACACCAAGCAGTAAGTCTCAGTATTTAGTACACTACAACCTTAAGAAAAGAAGGAAAGATTACTGAGACATGGCGAGCAAGGAGAAAAAGAGCTAATGGGGTCAATTGATAAGAAAAGTAAGTCTGCTTTGATGTACAGATCCCTTTTTAACTGAGAATGCATTTTATGGGCACCTTGTGCAACAGTTTGTGAACAGACAGCTCTCCATGGATCAACAGCAAGGGGTCCATAATCAATTTTGGCAGCCATTCCTTTACAGCCTTATCCTGCAAATTTAATTTGATAGAGTGCTATGTGAGATCCAACAAAATCTTCTGTGTTTCACAACCTCATGATGCAAAAGTAATGGGAAAGAGACACAGAGAGACAGAGATAAAGAGTTTCCTTCATCACAGTTCAACTATTTCTAACAAACTATGGGCATTTATACACATGCTCTGGGAGGTGGTGGGGACATGGCACTTTAATTAGTGTGGCTCCCAGAGCCGCATTCTTTAAGAGCGCTCGGAATAACACATGTATCAGCATCCCTGTGATGAAAAATGGCGGCGGGTTGCTTTGAACTAAAGATCGTCAAACGAGCTTTAGTTTAAAGTGTTCCGATGCCATTTTTCAGCACGAGGACACCAATATACGTGACGGTGGATTCTGCTGGAGCTCAGTAATTACCATGCTCTAGCAGGCTTGATTAATCAAGTCTGCTCCGACACACTGTAATTACAGAGCATCAGAGCAGCCTTCCTGCACTTGTATAGGAGCCCTATGACTCCAAAGTAGGATAAACTTTAAAAGAAGTGCCTTGGTATTCCAGAAAAGTTTACTCCATGTCACAATGCAGTGCATATAGTTTAAAAAGTGAATTATTTATTCTATAATGTCTGCTTGAAAATTCTGAAGTAAAAGGAATTACATGTTCTTACCATCTGGTTCAACATGGGTTAACCCCTTGCCTCTGGCTGAATGCACTCTCGATTAAGCCAAGTTTATGTTAAATCTATTGTAAATAAACATGTCATTGCTATTCACAATCATTAAGCTACATCAATTCCTTGGGATGCATCCTAATAAAGCAGCTATTACAATTAAAGGGGTCCCAATTAAGCATGACATGCTGTAGTTAGCTCTAGAAAAACAAAAACATTCATATTTTTTAACTCAAAAATTCTACTCCAGTTTCAAGGGTGCTGTCATTGTGAGTGCATTTTCCAAAAGTCTGCATTTGTTAATAAACTTAATGGGGTTGCTGTAGTAAATTACAAGAGCAGTTCCCATTCCATCATTCTTAAGTGCATAAAATCAGAAATGAGACAAATTCATCTCAGCTCTCACTGAAAATACTTCTAAAATACTTTAAATCTGCTCTACTTCTCTGTTCATTGGGTAATCAAGGAGAAGCCTTTCTTTTTCTCTTTGAACAGATGAAATTTTTGGTGTTCAGAAGTCACGTTAGTTACCTCAAGCTACAATCTATCCTTTATATACACTTGGCATTACTACATAATGGGGCATCTTACACCAGCAATGCATTTCACAATAGAACATCCCTGTTCCTAACAAATGCTACTGAAGTGCCAACCATTGGAAAGGATCAGATTTATTTTTTAATTAACTGTGGCCAAGACATTGATGACACAGAAGACATAACACAATCAGATTATCTTTTATTAGAGATCTTATTTTACATTTCCCCAAAAGATATAAAACCTTCCAAGAGAAAATATCAAAAACCTTCAATTTAAATCGGTTTGTTTCAGAGACAGCATGGTCAAGAAAAATCAAAGACATATAGGATATGGGAATGTGAAGAAAAAAATCTTAGGACAGGTACAACTCTGATATGAAAATAATTACAATGTTTTAAATCATTCCTTGTACAGCATTTTCTTTAAATCCGTATTTGTGTAAAACAAAGATGCTTGGCTCTCTTAACCAGTAGTTAAAATACGAGCAGCTTTAAGGGTTAGAAAAGATACAAAGGAATATGATTAGATTGCAAATGTACAGAAAATCAAGTGCCACCAGAAGTGAAGTATTGCAATTAAAGTACTGAGTCAGCTTTTACAGGAGATATGGAAAATAGCAACAGCCCAATCTTGTACCAATTAAAGTGAAAATCTCTTCACTAATTTTGATTGGTGTTTTGACTGAGCTCAAAAGTTTAGTACTGGGTTCCAAATTAATTCCAAGTCATTACTTCATCATAAACTTATAATCCAAACAGAAGGCATTTAATTCTTTTTTATGTAAAACAATTTTAGAATATACTTGAACAAAAGAGAATTCTGCTGGTTAAGGAGTATTCAGGCATCATGATAGTACAGCTGATGACAAATGAAAAAGATATAATACAATTATTAATGATATGAAACAGGTCCTTTGGAAACAAGTCTAACAGGCAAGAATACTTTTAAAATTTATTGCATCAAAATTTTACTTTTCTGCTTAACAGAATTTAAGATAGTATTTCAAATATCCTCTTTGCACAGAATGCACAGAGGTCTCAAACTTTTTCATTCTAAAGATGCAACCAAAAATATTACTACTAGAACTTTCTGCTGGTAAGTCTACCAACCTGCAAATTTCAACTAAAAGGGAAATAATTTCCAATACTGTTACCAAGACTTACAGTACATGTTTATTGCATGGAAACATCCACTTTCTGCTTTATATACTTAAATATAGTTCTAACTTTCCCACTAAATGATTAGTTATTTTTCTGTTCTTCACTTAACTTGCACCAAATCCTGCTAAATATTTAATTCTTAATTATAAAATATATAGCAGATTGAATTAAGCAAGGAAACTATTCAATCATGATAAACAGAGATCCAAACCATGATAATACATTAAATTAAAATTTTACTTTTGTCTTAAAAGTTGGATGTATAGCTACAAATTTGATATACCAGGGCACCAAAATGATCCAATCAAATTAGTACAGCAGACAGTTATGTTTAGGAAATACTAGTATTTTCCAGTTATGAAGAGTTTTTAATCTATTAGTATTAAAGATAATCACTGCTGAATGCATAAGTAAAGCCTAAGCACGAGAGAAAGTCAGAGGTATGAAGATTAAGGAAGATCAGTATGGGGTATCATAATCAAATGCAAATTAGTATGTTTTAATTGTAAACATTAGCTCTATTCAGGGAAATAATTTTCATACTCACATGGCTTCAGCATTCAATGCAAAATACTTGGTATGGTAAAAATTATGTGAGAAGAATAAGAAGCTATTCCTCAGTAAGGTAAACATTGGCAATGTATGTGTGATTATTGGGTTTGAAAAGTGGCATTTTTAAAATATAGGCACATGATTCTCAATGCACAGTTCACAAACTCTGAAATGCAAATACACATTGTATGATGGGCTTTGCAAACTGTCTTGCACACTATCAAATCTTTGCAGCAAGGTGCAGATAGTCTTTGATAGTTGCTGAATTTAAATTTAACAGCATATCTTATCCTTCCAATATTTTGTTTCATGACATTGTTTTAATACATTCAAAGAGTCAAAATATTCATAGTAACAGCACAAATTTGGTGCAGGAGGACATAGATCAGAGAGTGGCCAGCATTGTCAAATAGAAGATACACAGTTTAAGTATTATATAAACTACCCTTCCCCAAAAACAGTAATGTGGACACCAAAATAGTAACAAGACGTATCAAAAAATAAGGCACATTTATCTTGATATGGTAATCCTGGAATAGAAACCCATTTCAGAGAACATCAGTATTCAAATGAGTTTTGTAAAAAAAAATCTTGTATTTGTGATTTTATGGATTGACTTTTTTTTTCATCTATATGATGATGGAATAATTGCACATATCCCAATGTGTCAAGTAATAAAATGGGAGTTTTATTAAACATTTCTTTTATTTTTCATTGCAGGATTGATTTAAAATTCCATGGTTTTTAACCAACATAATTCTCAAAGTGGGTGGCAGTATTAAAATCTACCATCACTTATATCACAGAGACTCCTGGCTTTCACTGGATCACAGAATTCAAATCTCCATTCCATGAAAAAAGTTAAATTTAATAAAGAATAAATTGAAATTATTGTCACATATAAATGATTGCAAATATTTGGACATTAGCTATTACCCAAGAACTTTTTATTTCATTTCAATTCCAAGCTGCATTAGAGATTTCAACATTGCAATTATTTGTATATAATTTAATCAAGGATCAGCAGTACAAGTAATTTAAGATCCAATCCCCGCCCTTCAAAATAAAAAATCCTTAAATTGTTATTTAGCATTTAACCTGAGATTCAATTTGAGAGAGGTTAACATCCTTAGAAATGTCTTCATGTGTTGCATTAACTTATACTGATGTTGGTATTTTATGTAAAAACAAAAAAGTCATTTGCAACATGGCTTTTCACTGTGTTGGTCAAAAAAATTCTAAAATGCATGTCTTCTCACAGTATCCAGAAGCTGGAATAACAATGTGCTTCTTATTGCACGTCAAACTTGGAGATATAATTGCAGATTCCTCTTCACTATCTGAATATTAAAGCCAGGTTTCATCTCAGTCGAATCCGGAAAGTATTTATCTCCATAGAATTCATATTGATTTCACTTATATTTCTGGCATCCGGAGGTGAATGCATCAAAGATAAAGATGCAGGTATGAGACTTTCAACACTGAACTTATTAAAGAGTTTGTGCACCTTTACCTGAAAATTCCAAAATGAAAAAAAAGTCAATGATATTTAAAAATTCTAATACAAGTTTTGAAACCAATTTTACATTAATCCTTGATAATGATCATAATAACATTTTATTGTAGGCAACAGCATAAGCCACTGAAAGTTCCTAATGTTATAAATGATGCCAGTAAAAAAAATGATTCAAGCGCTATTCATTCTGTAACATTTAACTGCAGCCAATTTAGGCTAGGGACAGATGTTACACATAAACCAGTTTAAGTGATCAGAAACTGGCTTAAACCTGTAACAGAACATAAGTTCAGTGAACATAAGCCAATTTTAAAATGGCCAAAACTGGTTTATGATAAACCTGGTTGAATGTAGTATCAGACTTAATTGATTTAGGTCGAACTGGTTTATGGAAATTCTGTCCCAGACCCCTTCCTGTTTTAAGTTAAATCAGAGTCCCCCAGCATGCTTTTTAGCCCTGGGCTGGGCTGGGCTATCTGTTCCAGAGAGCAGGGCTGGCCCCACCCCTCCCCCCCCTAGCTGGATCTCTGGCTGGCTGAGAAGGAGGTGGAGACTGCAGCTAGGAGACAACAATGTCTGCCTGGCTTCCCCCTATCCCTCCACACTTGCTACATTCTGCAAAAGCATGGAGCCCCCGCATAGCACAGACCCCAGCAGCACGGACCCTAGATGGCATCTTGTCACAGTCACACCACCCCCAAGCTATCTAATACTGAGAGGCGTCTATGTGTGTATGTCGCTGAGAGGTGTCTATGTGTGTGTGTGTCCATTTTCACTGGAACAAATGCAGAACAAAGGCAGTGTCTGTTTAGGGCTTTTTGGAGCTAATCAACAGGTCATTTGGTAATGTCCCTCTGTTCTTCCTTAAAAATGCTTTGCAAAAAGCTGTTTAAGAAGAGCTTGAACTAATGAGACAGAAGCTTTGTTTTTGATGGGCTGATCAGCTTTTTGTTCTGATAAGCTCCATGCTGGCTACTGGCATGCTATCAGCCTGCAGAGAGAGGTGTGAGAAATGACCTGGTTTGCAATGAATGTACTGCCTGTCAGTTTGTTGCAGACAGTATGAAGTAGCAGGGAGAGGGAGATGGAAAAGCTGTTTCAACAGATGCATGCAGTCCACAAAAGCCTGGCGAGGGATACTTGCCCCTCCCCCTCTAGGCACACCCCAGCTGAGGACTGTGCAGGCCAGGGTGGGGGTTTAAACCCCTCCCTTATCATAGTTTCTTGCTGGAGCCTGGTCATACCCCCTCCCCCGCCTCAGCTCAGCAGTGTGGAAGGGAGGGGAGGGCTCACTCTAGCACCCCTAGCTTCTAGCCTGAACCACTGCAGGCATGTGCTTCCATTTTCTGAATCAAAAGTGAGTTTACCCACTTGCAAATTGGTGCAATCTTTGCAGGTTAGACTAACATGCAAAGATTGAAACAATTCAGGCTCAAGCTTTTTAAATGTCTGTCCATAGCCTTATGGTTAATTAATACACAGAGGTTTTTTTTGGTTTTTTTTTTAAATAGATATTTTGTTTGGTAATCCTATAATGAGAATTTGAAACAAAAACTATTTAATCTTCCCCTTTAAATCCTCCAGAGAACTTCTACTTCCAAATCAAATTACATTAATTCTGTGGATTCATTATGACCACTCCAAGGTATATGGCCATTAAGGGTATCTTAAGGCACGTGTGCTTGCAGCAGCTCAAATAGAAATGGTGAAAATTTGAGCCAGGGCTTTTTGCCTCAGTGCACATTCCCAGACATGCACTTTGGTGTGGGGCAAATTGTGCCACTTGCGGCAAAATAACCCGGCCTGGCTCCTCCTGGATCTGCAGCCAGGGGGAGCTAGAGTCTGGGACCAGCAGCTGTGCTGTCCTCAGCAGTATAAAACGCTGCCCTATCCTGGCCCCATCAGTACAAAAAACTACCCTGTCAAGTAGCTCAGGGCTATCCACTCTTCTGGGGCCAAGCCAATTGGTACGTGAGGACACTACCCCTTGTGCCAGCTGAATTGCTGAAGTAGCCCTGAGAGTTCCCTGTGCCCTCTACCTACTGCAGCAGTCTGGCAGTGGGGGCTGCTGCTGCACACCTGCCAGATCTGGATGAGCACTGCACAGCCAGTAGAGGCATCTGCCCCCATGGGCCAGCTGCCAGTGGGCTGTGCACTGCAAAGTTGGCCTTTGTGTGGCACTACTGCCATGTGTGCCCCCTGGCCAGCCATCTGGGCAGCTATCGCCCAGAACATGTTCCGGGTGTGGTGGCCTGCTTTGAATTGTCAAAGCATGTCCTCCTGGCTCCAGTTGGTCAGGAGGTCAGCCACCTCCAGCTGGGTCCAAGGTACCAGCTCTGATCAGGCAGGTCCTGCCACTGACCTCCCTAGCAAGAGTTCTGGTGTTCCCTATTGGAAAACTGAAAAATCCCCGATAAAAAAAATCCCAAAGTTACTCTGTAAAATACCCCAAAATCCATGTTCCTCCACAATTAAAATGAAAGACCACTATATACAGAGACAGCGAGTGAGAGAGAGTGAGACACAGTGATCAGTTGGGCAATGTTTTGTTGATGTATCTATAGTATTAAAGCAATTTGGGAGCCTACCGGTGTCTCTATCATCATAATAAAGTGAATTCTAAATACCTACATGTTTTGCTGCCCCCACAGGGGTTACAGCAACAGGGGCCAAATGGCAGGGAACGGGGCAAGGATTGCAGGGGCTCAGGGGGCAGGTGAGGGATGGGGCTGGGTGGGACAGCCATGGGGGGGCTCGGGAGGGGCTGGCAGGGGTTCACCCATGGTCCTCTCCCCTCTCATCCAGCTCCCCCCCCTCCCCCACTTACCAGCACTGAAGCCTGGGTCCAGCTCCCTGAAGCTGGTATGCTGCCTGCTCTGCATGGGCAGGCAGCGTGCTTCAGCACCAGGGTGAGGGCCAGCCATAGAGATGCTCTGGCTGCTACCAGAGCATCTCTGTGGAGGACACAGCTTCCAGCTGCCTCAGAGCACGGTCTGGGACTGTGCCCTGGTCCACTTTTTTCCACACTGTTTTTTTTTGACCCCCAGATATACAGGGGTCTAATTTTGCCCCCTCGCTGCCAATTTGCTGAGCAGGGAACATTTTCTTGTTCTTGCATGTGCCTCTTGCAACATCTCAAAAGGGCTTCGAGATACTTCAAGATGCATGTATATGCTCCTCTGGATGCACTCTAAGAGTCTAATAATATAAGCACAGTGTCATAGAATTGTGGTACAGTAAAATTCATCGATATCTGTCACAGTGATGTTGGCCATCCAAAGGCCTAGATACAAATTCATGATTTTGCTACGTTGTTTCCTCAAACTGTCAAGGTAGCAACTCAGAAAATTCATGTTGATATTAACTAATCATACATGCAGAACACAAATACAGTTAGCATACTATAATTTAAATATTCCAAACAAGAATATTTTGGAGAAAAATTATTACTGTTTGAAAATAATTATTTTCCCAAGAGATTAATAAGACTAGCATGCCAAACCAAAAGTTGCCATGTTACTTGCTAACCCCTAAATAGTCACTTACACGTCTAAATCATCATATTTTTATTAATATCTAGAAACCATGAGGCATTTTTTACAAATTAAATAATGGTTCAGCAAGAACTGTATATCATTTTAAAGTAAGCATGGTTTCAAAAATAACTTTAATGCCCTGAACATTTTAACATACCTTTCCCTGAGTGGTTGAACACTGTAGCCCCATCTCTCTGCTTGAGAGTCTACAATCAAATCCCTTTCTGTGAAGGATCAGGGCTGCTTCATCAGATGGCCCAGAATCTGCCTGCAAACAAAAAATGTAAATATACCTTGGGAAGAAAACACTGAAAACAAGAGCCTTTTAAGAAACTCATGAACTGTTTGTCTTAAACCATTTAGCCACTTCTGTCATAAATTGGATTTTGCACATATTGACCAAACACATTTAATGTTATTGTTGTGAAGATCTATGGATTTTTAAAAATATGTTTTTGTACTCCCTGGTCCTCCAAATTCAATTTACTTCTCATATTTCCATTAATAAGCTTCTCAGAATAAGTAAGGAAATGAAAGGTGTTATTACAAAAACTGTTGTAATTATCTATGTGTACAACTTCTGGGTTTTATTATTAAACATGATTTTTCTCCCTAATGAATTTTTAAGGCTTAAGGTACCATGGTTTTAATTCTAATCAGTTGTAGAGCTTACTAGAAAATGTAGTGAATAATTTACAACTATAAATTAATTGTTTACTTTTATGAGAGAAATACATGGAACCCAGAACCCACAATGAGGAATGTATGAAAATCCAAGCAGTCCCTGAAACTCAAGCTAAACTTTGGCTTCGTATAAAAAAAACCCCACTTCAAGCTAAAATGATTACAATTATTACTAAATCAAGCACATTAGTGTAACTGATAAAGGTTTCAACTCAGAATCAAGATACAATTTGTAAAACACATGCAAAGAGGCAAGGATTTATCACTGCTACAACATCACTCTTACGCTTTATAGATACAGAAGGATGGATAGAGGAAGTGGCTGAGAAACTGAAATTTACTCTTGTAAAAGAAAATTATGAAAGCTTAAAAAAATTTCTTCTCCCACCAAATTGAGTTAAAAGGCCAAAACCTGATTTTATTTTCTTACACCGCCCCCTCCCCCCCCCCCCCCCCCCGAGGGAGTGGGGAGCACCTTGTTCCCAAGGAAACAAGAGGTCAACTATTTTTGCCCCTTTGAGTACCAAAAATAGCTGCATTTGGGCTTGGATTTTAAGATCAATAGCTGGCCTGCATAAATTAATGTATCAAATTCCTTGGAATTGAATAAATGAACCATTAAATTTCTACATGTTCCCTGTGCTTCTTGGTCTGTTATCTATAGAAGACCAATAATACTATGAGATCAGCCAGTAATACTGAAAACTTTGCTTCTATTCTCACTCTCAGGTGACTTCATACCATAGGGCTGCAAGTCCCACAGATGTGACTCTAGAAATAAACTGGAAGCCTCTTCCATTATTATGAAAGGTAAAAGTTGTGCAAGTATTATTGCTTTCTCATCCCTCCATTAAAATAGGATATTTGGATTCTGGGAGTAGGGGCAAAAAAGGCTGGATGTTGGGTCTACATCAGGGTGGGCAAAATACAGCCCACAGGCCAGATCCAGCCTGATAGGCCATTCTATCCAGCCCGCAGGGCCTCTAAAAAATTTAGAAAAATCAATATTTATTTGCCCCAGCTGTCTGCCAAAGATGACAGCAGCCAGGGGCAGTAGGACCCAAGGGAAGCCCTCGCAGGCTCCTGCAATAGCAGGGCCCACCCAGCCCCGCCTCTCACCTGGAAGCCCCTACCTAGCAGGCCTTCTGGCCTGGGACCGTGGGGCTGTTTGAGCCTCCATGCCCCAAGCAGGAAATTCAGGTAAGGGACTGGGAAGGGAGAGGGGGGCAGGAGAAAATGGTGGCAGGGGCAAGGGGAGTGGAAGCAAGCAGGCATGCAGAAGCACAGGGCCCACACTGGCAGGGCCCAGAGCAGGACAGCTGGAACAAGGGGTGTGGGCTGGCAGGGGTCTATGGAGCCAGGCTGCACTGCACCAGAAGGGAGAGAGGGGAGCTGGCCCAGCTCCATAGAGCCTCAGCCAACTGGGATCCTGTGCTCCTGTTGGCTGCTCTGGGCCCTGCCAGTGCTGGCACTGGGGCACCAGTAGGTGTCTTACTCTCCCGTCTGGCTGCTGCTGGCTGCCGCATGCCTGCTTGCTCCCAGCCCCACCTGTCCAAGCCCTGCAGTACAGGCAGGGATGACAGCAAGAAGCCCTGAACCCATGCGCCCCACTCTCACCCATCCAGGCTGAGCAGAAGCAGAGAACAAGCTGCTGGTCAGCGTGGGGGAAAAGCGGCCCCTCCCCCTCCTGCCACCAGCACTCCCTGCAGCAGCCACTTGGAGCCCATGCAGGGCTGTCCTGCCTCTCTGTCACATCCCTTCTACCCATGGGGCAGCGGTGGCAACAAAGAGTGGGCACAGGCAGCCCCGCGTGGGCTCCAAGCAACTGCTGCAGGGAGCACTGGTGGTGGGATGGGAAGCATCTGCTTTTCCCCTGCCCCAGCAGCAGTTTGCGCCGTGCCACTGCTCAGCCTGTTGGGCAAGCCCGGAGCCACCACAGAGCCCAGGCTGGCAGCAGCAGTAACAAACTGCAGCTGAGCACAGAAAAAGCACTCCCCACTCCCTCTGCTGCTGGAGCAGTTGCTTTTCCTCCATGCTGAGCAGATTGTTCCCTGCCATCACTGCTGCTCAGCCCAGATGGGAGAGTGCAGGGCATGCAGAACTGGGGCTGCTCACAGTTGTCCCTGCCTTTGTTGTGGGGTTTGTCACAACCCAGTGATTTTGGTGCCTCGGCACTATGGAATTTCCTGGTCACATGAGAGCTCCTTTGCATGGCAGAGTGTTCTGCTGCAATTGAGAGCCCGCGTGTAGGAGAGAGTTCCCGCCAATTTGCAGTTTCCTTTGCAGGATGCATTTCTTCTTTGCAGCACAGAGATGCACGGTGCAAAGAGTTCCCGCTATTCGAATGTAAATTTGTGCCCCGCTATTGGCCAGTGCTAAATTATTCACACGTGGCGGCTAGTAATTGGCTCGCTGGCCGTTTAAAATTCCGCGCGACTTCCGCCCAAGTC
>NW_005842060.1:1262548-1263134 GCF_000455745.1 Alligator sinensis | reverse complement strand
GCAAGGGGGCATGGGACGTTACGCGCTCCTGGTGCCACATTGTTACCCTTGCTGGATGCAGGAAGAATCGACCCACATTTTCAAGGTGAGTCTAAGACCTGGAATACACTAGTACTTACCCACCATTATAATTGGCATTGCTGGAAGTTGGAAGACACGGTACCTGATCCAAGCCCAGAAGATGAGGAAAAGGTTCCTATGCTGTATGGAACTTCTGCACCAGTCTGGATGGCCTCAGATGGAACCTCCCAACATGAAGGAGGCTATGGATACTATTGCAAGGCTTGTCACGATAAGGAAATATTCCAAGTCGATCCAGATGATAATTCATCCCAAAAACGTGAACTATTAGGGTTCCTAAAAGTATTGGAGCATTGTCTGGCATATCATGACGATACACTCCCTGTTCCAATGATCGCCATTGATTCGCAGTACATCTATAAAATTCTTACTGGTACAGCCTTTCCCACCGAAAATTTGAATGATTGGCAAGACATCTGGAAGATGTTGACTAAATTTGTACGCCTCCCGTTAGTCAAGCATACTAAGTCCCACCGTCCGGATACTGATCCAGTACATCAAGTCA
>NW_005842060.1:1260838-1261357 GCF_000455745.1 Alligator sinensis | reverse complement strand
AAAGAAAAGGATTTGGGAGTCATCATTGACGCCAAAAGGAACATGGGCCGACATTGTGGGGACGCGGTCAGGAAGGCCAGCCATACCTTGTCGTGCATCCACAGATGCATCTCAAGCAGGCCCAAGGAGGTGATCCTCCCCCTCTATGCAACACTAGTCAGGCCGCAGCTGGAGTACTGCATCCAGTTCTGTGCGCCGTACTTCAGGAGGGATGTGGCCAATATGGAGAGGGTCCAAAGGAGGGCCACCCACATGATCAGGGGTCAGCAGGGTGTCACGACCTAGTGATTTTTGTGCCTCGGCACTATGGAATTTCCTGGCCACATGAGAGCTCCTTTGCATGGCAGAGTGTTCTGCTGCAATTGAGAGCCCGCGTGTAGGAGAGAGTTCCCGCCAATTTGCAGTTTCCTTTGCAGGATGCATTTCTTCTTTGCAGCACAGAGATGCACGGTGCAAAGAGTTCCCGCTATTCGAATGTAAATTTGTGCCCCGCTATTGGCCAGTGCTAAATTATTCACA
>NW_005842060.1:1259902-1260734 GCF_000455745.1 Alligator sinensis | reverse complement strand
CCCCGCCGGCTTCGAATTGCGGACGGATTTACTGGCTTGGGCACCGCCAGCTGGAACAACTTGCGTGGTTGTTCAGACGACCCGACCACCTGCGTCGTGATTGCAAGCGGCGTGAGTAAAGTTTTTTGCAACCAATAAGTTGTGTCTGACTCTCCATTCACCAGCCCGCCCTAACGTACGACCAATCTCTAACGTAACTCGAGTCGGCTCTGGCCGTCCGAGACAGGGTTGGGGCAGGTGGGGCTGCGAGTGAGCCGGTGCACGGCAGGCCGGACAGGAGCTGTAGTTTCTGGTGCCGGTAGTTGCGTGCGGTGGCAGGGCAGCCCCAGGAGGAAAGCAGTGGGCTCTGGGTGCCCTGTCCTGTTCCTGCTGCCATGGCTGAGCCCGGTAAAGTGCTGCCTGTGCACTGGAGCCCGTGTCAGGCTGGGCAGGACCATCCACCCCTGCCTGAGGCTGGGAGCAGGGGGATGCGGGCAGGGAAGTGCCCAGGGTGGAGGATGGGGAGGCAACTCTGCTGCTTGCTCCTAGGAAAGGCAGCAGAGCCCCTTCTTCCCAGGCAGCTTCAATTGGGTCCCCCTGGGTCACTGCCTGTGCAGCCTCCTCCCCTGCAGGGTTCCCTGGTGCCCCGACCCCATACAATCCTCACAACCCCACCCCCCCATAAAAATTAAACTTAAATACATAAATTAAATTTGAATCTGTAAATTATACAGTTTGCCAGTCCACGGTATAAAAAGGTTGGGAACCCCTGCCATAGACCCCTGCCAGCCCACACCCCATGCTTCTACTACTCCACTCTGGGCCCCACAGGCCCCATGGTCCTGCAGGCCTG
>NW_005842060.1:1257430-1259886 GCF_000455745.1 Alligator sinensis | reverse complement strand
TTTCCTGCCTACCTGCCAGCCACTCAGCACCCCATGGCTCCCATGCCCACAATACCATACCCCCTCCCACACACACACACACATCCCTACAAACCCCCATATACCCACCCACCCATAACTCCCCACAAACCCCACACCATTCCATACCCCCGACACCCATGCACAACCCACGCCGCCGCTGCTGCTTTCCACAGCCCTTACCTGTCCCCCACACCTGCTGCTTCCTGCTTCAGCCCAGTTCAGCCAGCATGATGCTGTTCCCAGCTGCTGGGCATATTACAGCAGTTCCCACCCTGGTCCCTCTATCCAATCTTACCCCCCCCACCCCCCACTGGTCCCAGTCCCTCTATCCAATCTTATCTGACTTTCCATTTGGACAGAGGGAGAGTCGCCATGCCAGAAGATGCAGAGGCTTCCGGTTGGGGACTCAGGGTGGGATGGGGGGCTGGGGGCAGGGTGGAGCCAGGCGGGCTTTGCTGCTCAGCCACTGGGTCCTGCCACTGGCTCCCTGTGGGTCCTGCTGCTGCTGGCACCTATTATCTTTGACAGGCAGCCAGGGGCAGATAAAAATAAATTTTCTACCATTTTTAGGGGTCCCATGGGCCAGACAGAATGGCTTCGTGGGCTGGATCTGGCCCACGAGCCGTTTTTTGCCCACCCCTGTACTAAAGAATAGCACTTGGGTTTTACTTTCAGGTTTCTCATTTAAACACTAAGAACAGCTAACTTTGCATAATTTTCAAGGCATGAAGAGATCACAATTTGAGAGGATGTGTCTAGAAATAATACTTGTTTAATAACCTAAAATAAAAAGTTTCTTAATTAATGAATTGTGTTTACAGTGGAGAACAGTTAATTATACAGACATATGTTAATTAATACTATTACAGAGAAAATCTCTCTCTACTGTTTATTAAAGTGTCATATAATTTCCTATATTAATTATTGATCAAGATGATTAAAACAATGTGTGATAAAAATAACGACCCTTAAGAGTTTTTAACCATGAAAACTGAAAGAGCACGTGATTTTCCCTGCCACTGAAATGACATTTTATTTTTTTAAAAGTTGTACTCAAAGGAAGCTAATAAAAATTTTTGCTTCACCTAAAGTAAAAATGCCTGCATAAAAAGCACATTAATGAAATATTATTTAACATTCATACTGCAGAAGCTTGACTACCTATGGGGTAAAGCAATGCTAGAAATGACAAGCCAGTCATGGGTAGCAACACTTTTTCTATATCCAGTGGAATTATCTTGTAGTCATCTGCATAACAAATGTGCATCAAATGATGGCATGAATATTTCAACTCTGAGTTTTTTCAAGTTAAAAATTATCCTAATTAAGATTCCAAATCAATTACACTTGAAATATTAATAATAAAAACAAAGCTAATTATTTATGACTATAATATAAGTACAGGATTTAATAAGCAGTCATTTAGACTCCCCTGGAACTTTATTAGGTATAAACAAAACATATCACCAATGTGTAAAAAAGGTTAAGTTTCTTTAATTTACACAGAGACAGTGTAGAAAAGGTAAATTAAAGCAGACTGCCCTTCCTATTCCACTTTGACATGTAAAGTAGGCTAAGGGCAATTAAATTAGAAGAAAGACTGAGTGCTAGGAAATCTAATTTATGCCATATCATATACTACTGCCAAATTTGGCTTGCTATGATACATGTCAGAAAATCTACTTTAACCTTTTCAATTTTAGACAAACACTGGATATTTTTAATACTCTAATATTTTATAACAATGTTAGGGAACAGAATTCCCAATATATTATACTATCAAATCTCACAGTGTCTCTTCTGAACAGGTGCCAAACCCTTCAACACTAATTTAATTTTGATCATTAATAATTTAATGCTGTCCTAACGTCAGGTTCTAACTAAAAAAAACAACCAAACAAACACATTTAGGGTGCTTGCAGACATTAAAAAAACAAAAAAACAAAACAAACCCCCCCCCCCCCCCCCCCCCGGCAAAACAAACCACCATACAAGTATCATGATGTCTTATAAGCAGGGATCCGGGTTTTCCGTTTCCCACGGAAAAACAGAGAAAACCACAGATTTCCCATTTTTAATCAGAGAAAACGGATTTTCCCTTTTAGAAGAGAAACCCACGGATTTCCCCCTTTTGCAAAGACCTCTATAGGCTGGCTGAGTTCCAGCCTACAAGAGCTGTTTGCAAAAGGGGCCGGGAAACCCTCAACCCTGCTGGGAGGGGAAGGGAGAGGGGGAAAGGCAGGGCCCGACACTTGCACTTACTGGAGGCTGCTTCAGGCTCACTTTTCTTGCTGGAGGTAAGTGGGGCTTATGGGGCAGGGCTGGTGGGCGAAGCTGGCTAGGGGCTGAGGGAGTGGGGATTTTGCAGCTGGCCAGGGACTCCAGCTGGGAGGGTGGTTGCAGCCTGCCCACTCACAGCCGGAGACATTGGGCAC
>NW_005842060.1:1253911-1257324 GCF_000455745.1 Alligator sinensis | reverse complement strand
GGGGACATGACAGGTTTTGCAGCCGGCCAGCCACTCTGCCCAGGAGCGGAGAGACTGCAAACCCCTCTCTCCCGGCCTGAGTGCAGCAAACCCTGGGTCCCAAATGCTGCCCTCCCTGCCCTCCCGAGTGCAGCGTGCGCGACTGGCACAGCAGGGCATAGTGGGCCATGCACAAAAACTGCCTGTCACTGCAAGCTCCATGCTGCCCTGGCCACACTTCCTGTGTGTGCATAGGGGCAGCACACACCCACCCTGCCCCCACCCCCCCACACAGATCTGGGGGGCATGGGTCCCCACTGCCCCCTGGGAATGCATGCTGCCACTGGGAGCTGGCCCCACCCGAGCCTGCAGCAGGCAGGCATTAGCAGGGAGCTGGCTCATGCTCCTGCTGTAGCAGCCACTGCCTTCCACTGGGGGCAGGGGGCTGCAGACCTGGGTCCCTGGCCCCATAGCTCTGGGGCATTTAATGTTAACCACGGATTTTGGGATTTTTATCAGAGAATCTGCAATGTTTTATCAGATAATTTGTGATTTTTTTTTATCCGAGAAAACCAGGATTCCTGCTTATAAGCAGTACCTCAAGGCCACAGATTTTGCTCAGAGTAAAGGAGAAGGACCATTGCCACAATTTTTATCTGATTAACAAAGCCTGTAACAGAAAATGTAAGCAGCATGATAGCCATGTATATTTGTCACAAAAGGACAAAAGAAAGTTTCAGTGCTGATATCCAATCTATTTGTAGGAGGATATATCAGTTTTATATCCAATCAATGTAATACCACTTTTTCTTTTAAAGAAAACATTCCATATCCTTAAGGCATTCAACTCTTCTGTCAGAAAAGTTATTTTACAATGTAGTAATTACTTTTTTCTAGAGGAAGAGAATTTTAAAGGGAAGTAATGTTTTTCCTCAGATTTTTCCTTACTTGTGCTTTGATGGATGATGTATTTTGCAACTTAGTAAAGAAATCATGACTTATCGCTTGTGCCTTGACTTCTCTGAAAAAATAAAGAGCTGCCCCTTTATGCAAAAAAATCATTTCTATGAGTAAAACAGGTTTTGCTGTGGAAAAGAAGGGTTTTATAGAATCTGTAGTAATGTTTCTGCCAATATATATACTTCTGAGTGCAAATCCTAGTGCCACAAGCTCAGAAGCCATCTATATAAGGCTGATCATTGAACCACAAACTTTGTAATTATATATGGGGCCATAGTATCAAGCAACTACCCTAACTCTGAATTTGTAGAAATTGGGAGTATAGTTGCAGACAGGTGAACTGAGAATTTTCCTTACATATGCCCAGAGATGGGTGTAATAACTTGCTGTAAAAGTGATCGAGAGCACTAGTCAAGGTAGCCACTGCAGGAATTCCAGTTATGTTGAGTCACAGTTTTTGCTAAGCTATAGTTAAACAAAGACTCCAGAAAAGGAGCTTGGGAAGAACTGGCCTTGTGACCATTGAATGACCTGATAAGAAAGAAAAAAAAATAAAAACACACCAATCAGCAAAGCAGCTGATTCAAAAGAAGGAGTGGCAAAAAGCAGCTACTGAATAACTCAAGAAGTAATGTAGAAGAGCATACTAATGAGGCAGATAAACGGAACCAAAAATACAGGTGGGCAAACTCGGCAAGAGGGACCAGTGGAAATGAACATCTCAATAGAAAGATAGAGGAAAAACTGGCATGAGATTAAGGCACTTCAGACTTGCAAAACTTATTTTTTGTAGCAACCTTATGGAATCTAACTCATACGGTGTCACTATCTCTCAAGGGCATTTACTAAAGTTGCGCTATTTGTTAAACAGATCAGCTGGCACACTGTCCGAGTGACAACTATCCTCTCTGAGCTTCGCCACAAAACAAATGCAAGCACCTTTTTTAAAGTCACCTCTGGAGTCTGAAGACTTAGCCTTCCTGAACATACCAACCCCCAGCAGTCTGTATATCAAAGCAACAGCAGCATGATACCACCTGAAGAAAACACTCCCCACACCTCAGAACAATAACCATCTACTCTCCTGAAACAAGCATCTATTTGGGCTTCTAAATTAAGAAATAAGATGACTTGTGCACAGTGCTGTTGTATTAATATTGTAAAATGAATATGAAGAAATGGGGATGGACAGAATATTCCACCCTACATGGAAAGAGTAGATCCTCCATTTATCAGTTGTGAATTTAACTTGTAGACTGTGGATCTTCCTGAACTGGATGACTGATGTAGACTAGGTACTTCAGGATCCTCCTAATAGTATGGAAAACAAAACCTAAGAAGCACCATTACCATATGGATCTGTATGAAGTGAACAATGCATTTTAATCAAAAACTTAACAAGGCACCAGAAATACTATCATGTCCCTCTTTCAAAATCACGATGGCTTGTTAAACATTAAGAATTACCAGATACACCTTGTTTAGGAAGGAGCATGCAGAGAGAGAGGCAGGGAATCTGCATTATGAATACTATTATATGTTCTAGAGTCAATGACAATTTGAAAAGACTGGCCCTGGAATGCTTAGATTGCAATGTACCAACTAATGAATCAGAAAAAGGGGTAGTGGTGGGGGCCTCTCACACCACCAAAGCAAATGTGGGAACACAATTACATCAGAACACAATGAACATCAATTTATACTCTATAGAAAAAAATTGCAGTATTATGAGGGATTTCAAGTAGGAGCACATATGCCAAAGACCTCATGCTGCTACAGCTACTGGTAAAAATGGTTTATTTCTAAAAACATTTCCAAAAAATACCAGATGATAATTTTCTAACAAATAACATTACAACTACCACTTTATAAGAAGTACTGAATATCACTTTCAGATAAAGATGAAAAATCTACTTAAAACAAAGTACCTACATGCCAGTGATAATGATCTAATTTTGTTTTGATCAGTGGAAACAGAACATGGCCCTGACTAGCAATATATATTAGAGGTGCACTGATACATCAGTCCCATACTGGATCAGCACCGATATAAGGAAAATTGACAGTATTGGCATTCAGCTTTTTTTTGGCTGATGATGTGGCTGATAAAAGCCCCACGCATGCGCGCAGCCTCCGCATAGCATACAGGTGGCCAGGAGTGTAGCCCGACAGTGGGGAGAAGAGTTGGGCATGGCTGGTAAGTCTGTTGTGAGGGAAGGGGCATGGAGTGGGGCAGATTGAGGCCTCCGTGGTGAGGGAGGGAGTGGGGCTGGGGCTGCACAGTTGGGATGGAGCCATGAGCAGCTCGTCCTGGGGGCACGGCTCCTGCTGTTGGATACACCCCAGGAGGGCATGGGAGGAGTGTCCCACCAGATCTGTGCGCAGGGTGAGGGCATGCTGCTGCTGTGAGTTAGGGCCAGGGCTGCACTGGGCTCTTCCTGGTGGTTGTTGTTGGGGGGGGGGGGGGGGTCGGG
>NW_005842060.1:1252815-1253880 GCF_000455745.1 Alligator sinensis | reverse complement strand
GTGCTTGGGGCTGGCAGTGACAGTGTTGGGAGGGAGGCTATGGCAAATTTTGGGGTGGCTGCAGCCCCACCTGTAGTCCCTCTCCTAGTGCTGCTGCCATCTGCCCCAAGTGTAGCCTGGTGCAGCTCCAGCTGGGAAGAGCTTGGCACCACCCTGGCCCCAGCCCACAGGGACAGACCACCCTCACCCCATGTGCAGATCCAGGGGCACATGCCCCCCATGGCCTCCCAGGGTGTGTGCAGCAGCAGGAGCTCCCCCCGTACCCCTGAGATGAGAAGCTTGTGGCTCTGTCCTGTTCCCTGCCCCAGCCCCACTCCCTCCCACTCCCTCCCTCACTGCAGGGGCCTCAATCTACCACTCTCCCCCATGCCCCTTCCCCTACAACAGACTTACCAGCCGGACCTGCATATTGGCAATTAATCAGGATTGGCCCAGAAAATCTCAAAATCAGTGTAATATAATATAATACTTGTTTCCTTAAAATGGCCAGTTTCCCAAAATGTAATGCAACTACAAGAGAAAATCAATTAACCAGGTTTTGCATTAACACAACCATCAGCCCAAAGTTGGGTTTTGCTCATCAGCAACTATGAATATTTTAAAATCTGTAGATACAAATAATGTGCATTCGGGAATATAAAAACTATTGGTTGAGAAACTATTTGGACTATTGATGTTGATTTTAATATTCTAGGAATACTTCAGAGTTTCAAAGACAATGTTCTACCATTAGAATCTGGATGGCACAAGAATCTACAGGCTGACTAGCTGGACAGTGATCTGGGCCAAATCATGACCAAATCATGGAAAAGTTTTAGACTCAAGGTACCTATCCATAACTTCCCTGAAGTTGGCAGCACTCCAATTACAAAACCAGTGTTCAAGGTTAAATACAGACATTCAGGGGCCTTAGGGTGAGGTTAAATTGAATCAAAATGGCTCCCTGATATCAGGCACGACAGAATGGGGAGGGTTAGTGAGGGGGTTGGGGGTCCAGCAGGCTTGGAGGGGATCAGGGGTTCACCGGGGGATGGAGGGGGGAGGTGCAACCCATGAGGGGTGGGG